>NW_016690188.1:3505901-3540346 GCF_001604755.1 Lepidothrix coronata
ATATTTCTTTCAGGCTCTCGAAGAGTGAGGGTGATGCCAAACAGGAGCTCAGACAGAGAGAAGAAAAGGGCAATCCTTACTGTTTTGCCACCTTAGGCAAAGACATCTGTAAATGGCAAGAAATCAGATGTGATAAGCAGCTCTCGCTTGTCCAATTTCCAGAATTTCCATGGAAACCTAACCAATTTCTAGACTGTACATGGCAGTGTACATGAAAATCGTGTGTATGAGAAAGGAATATTGAAGCAATTTATTTTTTTAAGCTCCTCAGGGGCTTGCTAGCCCCCTTACTAGCCACTAACACCTTCATCCTAATTACACTCTCATCCAGTCAACCAGCTCTATGGTAATGAGAGGTGGACTGAAGTAAAGACTGCACAAAAATCATGGGGTATAGAAATATGTATGAGCCCAGTTCATTACTTTTAAGGAGTGCTGCACATATTAAATGCATCTGGGACTCAGCCAGCGCTGAATGCCATACACATACATTTACGTGAGGTATGGAGGTACCTCCTTTTCCTCAAGTGACAGAACACTAGAAGAAAGGTCAGACTTATGAATTTCTAAGCTGCAAGGTTGCTTGCTGATGGTTTAACAGCCATTTTCAGAATTACAAACCTTTGTATAGAAGTTTTGGACATTGAAACAGGTAAAGAAAGTAAAAATCTAACCTGCACGGGGAATTATTATTATTATTATTATTATTATTATTATTGTTATTATTATTATTGATGTTTGTGTTGTTGCTGTTAATATTGTTAATAATTAAATATTTATGATTGAATGTGGAATCCCCTTGCAAATTTACTACTATTACTACTACTACTACTACTACTACTACTACTACTACTACTACTACTACTACTACTGAATTTGCAAGGACATTCCACAATTCGGGTCACTTGTTGGACCAAACAAAAAAAAAAGGTGCAATAAGATTAAAAACAGCAGTTATTGAAACAGAACAGCTTAAACCTGGTGAGGAAATTCAGCCAGTTTGCAAGGCTGGCAGCTAGTCAGCCAGTGAATGGGCACTCACGGCAACGAATCCCAAGCAGTGATTGAATTCAACACAGGATTTCTTTCTCACATTTGAGTCCTAGTTTATAGACCTCAGGACAAGGTTTGTTAAATTAGGCTATAATTCCTCCATTATAAAATGACATCTTAATGGTTCTGATCTTTTGGAAGACTTTTAGCAGATTAGGAGGTGATGGGATAGGGGAAAAGATTTATTGCATGCTCAAAGGCATGTGGTAATCCAAAGGGATTTATAGACAGTACTCTTCACTACTTGTGCTGAACAAGGATGTGAATTATTTGATTCTGATAACATGAGAATCCTCTTACAGTACAGTATGAGCTTGAGAAAATGTGAACATTGCTAAAAAAAATTCAAAAATAGTTTTCTCCTTTAGCCGTTAGTTATCTTTAAAGGAGTAAAAACCTGGTTTTGTATAATTTTTAAGTCCCCATAGATAGAGATAAACTCTGAATAAAAACTTCATTGAATGTCTATGGATGCAGATAGATGGAAATTTCCATCAGAAATATTTTTCCAGCTGCTGAAGAGTGCAAAGTCACAGAAGTTAAAACTTCATGCAAGGTTATTAATTTCAGTTTGGACATGGAGGTTTCTAGGATTTGGGAGATAATTTTATATCTGGATAGGGGACATTCGAATTCATGGCCTTATTCAGCCCAGTCCAGACAAGACACGGGGCTTAAGGGTGCCCTCAGATACGTTGTCCTGCTGCATCTGAGCTATTTTAATCAGTAGCTCTCCAGTTGCTTTCCACAGCTAATCCATTGCAAGGAGAAAAATATCCTCTCCAAGACTTGCCAGTAAAGCTGAATGTGTACCCCATAGTTACACTATTTTCATCTGAATTATCTAGACTATGAACAAACTACAGTTTAAAGAGTTTGTACATAATGCAGTATATACAATGATAGCTACTCGTTCATTTGAATCTGAAATATTCATGCATCTCTGATTAGATACTCTTACAAGCCTCATTAATATATAGCTTTGGGTTAATTGCAGAAATGTTTTCATTCCAACTTCAGGATGTAGTAAAAAATTATTGTCTTCACACATGAGAGGAGACAAAGGGATTATATGATCAATCCAAGGTTATAAATGATATCTGTGGGAGGCCCAGTAAGAGAAGAGCTAAATCCTAATACTTCATCCTTGCTTCACTCTCCACACTTTGGAAATTTGCTTTCAAGGATTTTAAAAGAATTGACAAAACAATTGATATTCTTAGCCAATACAATTGATATTCTTAGCTGTAACAATTCATATTCTCAGCTGGAACAGTAGGGAAATCCTATAGCAGAAATATAAGCATGAGAAGAGGTTAAACTGGGAAACAAACAGTTGTTAGTTCAAGAATAATTTCACTGGAAATAAACAAAAGCCAGTTTTTTTTAAAAAACTTGATAAACCTTTTTCCCCTTAATAAAATCTCAAGTTTAGTTCCAAAGGAGTCTGCTCTTCAGACTGATCTGAACTGATAGACAAGCTAGACTCCCTTAAATGCTTTTATGGTTTTAGTACATCTGAGTGCTAGGTCACATAATAAGCAACCAAGAAATTGGGCTACATACAGAGATGATATTTCTCATACCTGAGAGAATTCTAAGATATCCTGAAAAAGGCAAAATAAAACTTGGAAATCAGCAGTGAAAGCCAGACAAATTCACTCTCATAACAAAGCTTGATTTTTTTCAACAGATGTGATAACTAATCATTTGCACAATTTACTATGGAACAAAGTAGATACTCCATCACTTTAAAATTTTAAATCAAGTTGAGCGCTTTTTCGATGAGATGTATTTATTAAACTGGCAGCACCATGCTTCAGTGGGGTGGGAGAGGGGACAAATCACCTGATGGAATTTGTTACTCTGCATCATAAAGGAAAACCACACAGGAGATTCCTTCTACCTATCAGACCCAACATCTTTTTTTAGTGGTGTGCAGTGACAGGATTTCACTGTTGTTAAAATCTGATTTAACCCATTATGTGTTTCTGCAGAAAAGCAGGAAAGTACCACAAAGAACTAAAAATGGAAAGTTTAATATAATCGCTCAGGTTAGCATTTTGCAAACCACACACAGAAGAGTGCTTGTGCATGCTTCTTTCTGCTTTTTCTCAGAGCTAAGTCTTTGCAAATATTTATATGTGTCCACCACAACTAACAGCTGCTACATCTTTCATGATTTAACACACTTCTGTACTAAAGGACTCTCTCTGATTTCTTTATTTATTCTATTTTGTCCCTCTGTGTTCTCCCTGTTGGAATCCAATTTGTGATGCTAATTAAAAGCCAGTGCCATTTCAACTGGGGAAGATTCTTGCCCTGCTAAAATATATGTATTTATTTCCTTCAGATGTACAATTACTGTTCTCACACAATAGTTGCCACAGAGCATAAAATTACTTCAATGCCAAGTTTAGCAATTGGAATTACACCCTGGCCGTAATGCTTTTAATTAGCCATTACTCATTGGAATGGAAACTTGTTTAATAGTTCTTTCACTTGATGAGACTGATTTTCACTGGAAGAAAAAGCAGCTGTCCTCAACCATGCTAAATTTGAGATTATGTCAAGCCTTTGGGTTGTATCCAGGACATAGAGAATGCTTTCCTTCACTCTGCTTGGCAATAGTCAGTGCTACAAACTGCACTGCATGGATTGATCTGTAATGTGTCTGTGGAGTACCTAATAGTCTGTGGTGAGTCATAACAAGAGGCTCCTTAACATGATAGTTTTAAGATCAAATCTAGGAATTTCAAGAGGGTTAATAAATAAGAGTGAGACATTCACCTCCATGCAATAAGAGTGTCAAGTCTATGTAGACCTCCATCTTATGGGCTGAATTGAATTGTTATGAAGGGGTGAAGTGTAGCACATTGTCACTCAAGTGGGTGTCTGAGCTCTGCATAGCAGTTGAGCAAGTTGCTGCTTGTTACTTGACAAATGCATGCCAGGTGGCACACGTTGAAATGGTAGGAGCTCTCCTGTGCTTTCAGTCCTTGTATTTGGGCTCATATTAATGAGCTTTACAGATCCCAAGAGGGAGTGATGGAACAGGGCAACATCAGTCTCCAGATTGAAGGGATTGCTGTGTAGCAGTTGTCATACAAAGCAATCCCTCCTGGTCACAGCTCTGCCTGGCCCCTCTCTCACCTTGTAAGAGACACAGCAATGGAGGCTCCCAGTTTAGTATCATCATCATGGTGGGCTAGTTGTTACTGGTTTAGTTTCTAATCCCTGCTTCCCTTGCTCCCTCTTCCTGAAGAGGCACCTGCCTCCACTGACTACACCTCTAAGTGGGTGTTTTCCCAGTCTGGGTCAGTGTAGGAAGTTTAAGCAGATGGATTGGGGTTGTTGGCATTAAGCCACAACCAGCTATGTCCCCTCTCACCTGACGGCAGCCCCTCGCAGCACTTCACCACTCTTAGAGTAATTTACTCTTCTGTGTTTTTGGTTCTGCAGAGATGCAGAAGAAACCTCGTTAGGCCAATTCAAGTGCACTGTACTTTGTGAAGGGGAATAAGACACTGGAAGTGGGAGGGAATCTGAAGAATTTGTTCATGTCATGTTGACTGTCCACAGTCAAATATACAAGACTGGATTGTAAAAGCAAAATGTGCTTCCATCACTTTATTTCTTCTCTCACATTAATGTTCACACATCACTGGGCTACTGTTGGTTCCCTGAAATATGTTTGTACCTCGTGATATAAAACAAACTTCTGCAAACCTATAAAATAAGAATGGTCCTTGTCTCATTCCTACTCCAAGCGCCTTACAAAAGCGATGCATTAGGCAGTGGTAGATCAACAGCTCTCTAGTTAAATAAATAAAATGATCATCAGTCTTTCTGCAATTGGAGCTCATGTAGTTTTCAGCCAATTTTGCTGAGGAAGGAACGCTGTCTAAGACAATATTTGTTTTCAGTACTATTTTGATTTACAGTGCTGTTCTTCACTTTGGTATTTCCTGATGAGTAACGTGTACATTCTGCAACCCAGTGGATAACAGTGGATAATCCTGTTTTGTTGGATTAGGAGTTTTTCACCAAAACCTGGTTTTTACTTCGGTTGCCCAAACCTGATTAGGGTTATGGGATTAGTTAGAGTATATGACAGACCATCTGTTTCTGCTGTTCCTACCTAAGTTTTGATCAGCTGGCCAACTTCAAATTAACTTGATGAGACATAGAGCTCCTACACTCAGCCCTCCTAAAGGGTGCAGGTCAAGAATGTGCCCTCTGGGGACAGTTGTGTGGGCCCTGAACATGCCTATAAATTGATTTTGTATAGGTAGATTTTTCATATCGAGCACGGAAACCAAGGGCATTCAAGTAGTCTTAAAGGAGATAAAGCTATTGGCTGGGGGCGGATGTGGGGTTGTAAAAAATGTAGGAGAAAATAACTTAATTTTGGACCCACTTCAAACAAAATTTAACATTTCTAAATGGAATTATGTTCAAAATTTTTTTTCAGGAAAGAAGTTTTATGCTTTGTCATTCTACACAATTAGGATCAAAATATGAATCAAAATATTAGAATTTTGTATGAGAGGAGAAATCCAATTTCTGAATTAGACTAACTGTAATTCCATAGTTAATTAAAATCATATCTTTGTATCCACTTATTTATAATTTCATAATCTACATTATCATCTTCAAATAAATGTATTGATAACAATTAATGAGTGATGCTATCTTACAAGTGAGTAAATATCATGAAATATGTTTCTGATACAAACTCATTGAAATATTTGGAAATTCTCTTTGACTTCAGTGGCCTTTGGATCAGGTCCCTGGTGTGTTTATCTGGCTTGAAATATTCCCAAGGTTGTGCTGTTCTGAATGAGAAATAAAGTAGTTCAATTCCAGATATTATGTAGCTTAGCAGAAGGAGAAAAAAATGAGGTCATGATGTGGTTATGAAATTTTTGTTCTTTTTTGCTGCTTTTTCCCAGTGTGGAAGTCGGTAAAGCTTTCATCTCTTCTGGGCAGCAGTTATGAGGATTAGGTAAATGGAAGAATTTCATTTAATCAGTTCAATGAATTTTGTCTCATTAGAAATTCATGCAAATTGTCAAGTTCTAAGTCCTCCTGAGATTGCCCTGGTGGGTTTTTTTTTGTTGTTGTTGTTTTGTTTTGGGTTTTTTTTTGAGAAGTGCATAGAAGGGTTTTATCGATAGACTGTTGGGTTCAGCTAATTACATTAAGAGCTAATACGATTTCCTTGTTTATGCTGTTTGTACAGGAAGATGATTGTCTAATCCTTTAAGCAATACATTTAATTTTGGTTTCTATTTCAAGCTTTAAATTGTGTTAACTACTTCTAGTTCTCAAGGTAAACATAGTCTAAATCTTAAATGTTTTCTTCTGAGTAGCTTCAAGGATGAAGCTGCTCTGGTTTCATTTCATTCGAGGAACATCATTTCATGCCCATTGGTTCTAAGCTGGAGGGCAATGGTGGAAGCAGGGGAGACAGAACAAGAAAACTACTTTTCTAAAGCAAGTTTGGGACTTCATCTGCAAAATTGTCATACGGTGCCTAGCTAAAATGTTCATTGCTACACTACAGTCATTATTACTAATTATCTATCTGTCTGTCACATATGTCTAATCTAACCGTCCATCTTTGAGTATTTTAAATCTGCATTTGAAAGTATATAATGAAATTATACTTGGACTAGCAAATCTGTGTACATTAATTACATTTCCTTTCTTTGGAAGTTGTGTTTCTGCTGTATTTCTGAAATAATATTGAAGGAAAAAAATAGTCGAAAAAGTCTTGGAAAAAAAAAAAATATCACTACCTAAAACTGCATGCAGATATTATTGTCAGGCTAGTCTTCGTTCTGTTTTTCTAGTTTTTTTTTTTTAAAAAAATAAATAAAATTATAGATTCTGACAACTGTCACTGTTGAAGCCCTGGAGCTTTGATGGGAGTTAAACACCTCTTGCTGTATTTCACCATTGACACTTATTTAGATTCTAGGCACACATTATTAAATTTGTGCTGCAATACAGTTAAGTTTGATGTCCCAAGGTATCATCACCCAAGAAGCAGTTATACTCCACTGTCTCACATTTCCTATAGGTCTTCTCTAGAAGAACTTTCAGCCCATGATCCATTATTTCTAGGCAATTAATGAAAGGTGACATTAAACAAAAGTTCTTATAATTTCTCCAGAAGTTTACCTAGAAGAAGGTATCCAGAAGTCTGAATCTCCCTTGGGAAATTTGTAGGAAGAATCTGTAAAAAAACCCACCTTGAAATCCAGTAGTTTCTACTGTTACCTAAGCATGAATCTCAAGAGCAGGTATACCTAGCACACACTAGATAAAGCACTACCTCCAGATATTTATAATGGAGACATCTACACCTGAACTAGCTGAGGACGTACTTTTAGGACTTGCTCTAAGGAGAGAGAGACATGTAAATAGAGAAATTAAACTTGAGCTATCAATTGTGCCTTAGATGAATTCATCTAAATCACTCTTTTTATTTCCATTCATACAGAAGAGAACTGGTGATGCATCTTCTCTTTCCTCTGTTTTGAATGCCTATTTAGGTGACAGACTCTTAATATCAAAGATGTTCTTGGCTGGACATTAATCGTTTATCTTAGTTACACCTGGAATCACAGAATATATCAAGTTAAAAAGGGCCCATAAAGATTATTAAGTTCACGATCCATTGAGTCCACCATAGATACTCTTATATATACACAGTATATACTCTTTCTTCATTATGGCTACAGGAAACAACCTGAAGGTCATATCCCCGGTGGCTTAAATTAAGCTCTTCAATCCTCTAAAAATTATTAAATTCTCTTGTATTAATTAAGAGAAGATTCAATTGAATAAATGTTATGTTAATTTTTGAAGGAGAGTGCAGAAGTTACCGTGGGATTCTCATCAGAATCTATACTGGTACTTTCACTGCTTAACAATTTCATAAGTGATCTGGAAAACTAAGTGAATAATGTTGGGGCAAATTTTGTCAACAATGCAAAATTTGGACTGACAAAACTAAGACAGCTAAAACTGGAGCAGAACAGGAGGAACTATAGAGTATTTCATGGTACCAAGTGAGGCGATGATAAAGCAACCAGTGAAATCCAACAGAAAATTTTGCAACTGGGGACACTAATTCTAGCTGTATTATTTAGTGATCGGTCCAGCAGGAAGTTTCTGACAGATTTTCTTGGCTATTGCAAATCTGAGTTCCTTAAGACTGTCCCCAGCTCATCATATCCATCTCTTCTTTTCTATCAGTCTAAAAAAGCCCCTATATTTTCTTGTTTAATGGTAGAGGGTTTTCTTTTAACTTCCAAGTACTTCATAGACCTGTGTCAGAGTACAGAAAGAAGAATGGTCAGAGTACAAAAAGAAGAATATTTAAGGTGGCAAAACCAACAAGAGGTAACTTCTAGTAGGGATGAATCAAAGAGCAGAGAAACAAGGAGAGGGAAAAACAAGGCAGATTTGCTGAAAGGAATATCGTTCATAACTCAGCAAAGAACTGTGATGCATGTGTGAATATTTCCCTAAACTAAACAGAAAAGCCTATTAAGCATGCACCTATGGTGCATCATCATCCTGACTCTTGAGAGAAGCTCTTCTCATTCTGTGCCAAAAAGTGGTACATTCAGAAGGGCACAAAACAGAATGACAACTCAATCAGGAAAGTTAGAATGACAGCCATGCAAGGAGACATGCAAGACAGATAGCAGGGATCATAAGTATACAGCCAATTCTCAAAAATCACATACCATGTTAAGACAGTGAAAAAGAGATGATGAGGATACACGGGATTATTATTGGGTGTCAGAGCTTATAAAACTTAGAAGGGAAAAACATTTACCAACAACACCTAACTAAATCATGGACCTTGTTGACACAGTATTTTGCAGATGTTTAAAAGTATTGATGGATTAAAATAGAAGGTAAATAAGATATAGACCCCACTGGTACCTATTACATTCTTTAATTGGGATATAACCTCCAGTTCAATGTTGTCAGAAAATAGAGGGGCGTATCACAAATATTTTCAAAAACAACCAGCATCCTCTGGATCAATAAACATCCTCATTTCTGTCAGTCTAAGAACACCCTGTGTTTTCTTGTGTGATAATGGAGGCTTTGTCACTTTTTTAAACTTCCGTGTTAACCTGATAATTTCCATTATGGTGATGGACAGCAGAAAACAGAGTAAACAGAAATGTGTTCATCTTCACAGAGGATCAGGCTGCCAGAGGTCAGGCCCAAGTTTTCCTATTAGACTACAGAGAAGATAAAGGAGGCCTTTGGCTCATTCTTGCTAGTGATAGCTGACCAGCAGGGGAGAGATGACTTTCAAACTCCTGCCTCTGCCCTTGCTAACTATACCGTAAAATAAGAATTTTGATGAGCCACAGTTTGTTGCAAAAGGTAATATAGACCATTTACATCTTTGTAAACTCTTAAGGACACAGTGTAACACAGCTGAAATGTACCAGCCAATATTAAAAAAGGCAAAATAACTGATGCAGGAGGTTACCTGGGTGTCTTACAGGTGTAATATGTCTTATCAAGGACAGTACACATTTACCTTTATTTCCAATCTGTTTTGAACATGCAGTTGAAAAATAATATCTTAGTCTGATCTTGAAACTCAGACCAAACAGTTCGGTTGGATTTTATCAACACTCTTTTATTTCACACTCCTTTTAAATGGGAAAATCATTCCCCTCATTTACCCTCAAGTATTGTCTTGCAACCTACAGATAAGAATTTTCACTTTGGTATTTAAATTACCAAAAATTGCATTTAATTTATGTGTAAATCATAAATTTTTAGCTGAAAAATATGGTGCCTAGTTGGCAAATTCAACTTAATAACTGTTTCAATTCAGATTGTACTTTAAGCTGATAGCTTTCTCTTTACTACCTACATCACTAGTTTGAATATTGATGAAGAAAGGGAATTCCTTAGAACTGTTTGAACAATTTTGAGCATTTTTTCATTATTAAAATTATTTCTAAAGAAATTTTCATTATCAACAATCTTTGAAGACATTTTCTTTCACATGAAGATTGGGTGCGGGATGAAGGGAAGGAGGGAAATTGTTGTGATGGTTTTGAAAGAAACAAGAAAATTTTTAGCTAAAAAGTTCATTCACTAGAAAAGCAATAATCTGTTTTGTTAAAAAGACATTTTTCTTCAAAATCAATATGTTTTAATTGATCTGTTTCTGTAGTTAAATACCATATTTCAATCCAGAGAAATGGACTCTACAATACATCATTACTTCAGGCATATGATATCTCTTTGGAACACAGGAACAAATTGATAAGGTTAGCTTCTCACATTCCAGTGATTAACAAAGATTTTGTCAACCATTCCTCAACATCTGAAGGGAAAAATAAATAAATAAAATCAGAATTAAAAGGCAGGCAGAATTCCCGTATGGATAAAGATTGCTGATGAAAAAAGACTTATGCTTTGTTTGAACACATTTTCCTTGCAAAGTTATCCCTCAGTGACAATGCCATCTTAGTGTAAAGTTAGAAGGTTGTAATTTTTAAATTAAATTAGACTTCATATATATTCTAAACTTTAAGATTTTGCATGTGTGCTTAGGTAAAATATATGTGTCACCTTGAAAAAGCTGTAGAACTATAATAATCAAGAAGCTAACTATCCAGCTGAATTCCTAAAATAATAAGATTTTTCTGTTCACAGAAAAATTGTTGGTTCTTAAAAGATTTCACCAACCATATAAGCCATTTTACCTTTATTTGCAGGAACATTCCTGTGATTTCAAAAGCACTCATTGCCTCAGCTGGTAAGTACTACATATATGTACTGATTATGGCCTCATGTTCAGCGTAAAATGTTGCCCAGAATTAGATACACCAGTGCTCTTAAGGCTAAAAGAGTTCTATAATCTCTGTAATAACAGCCCCCATGTCAGAATCAAGCCCAAGGGACTGACTGTGATTTAGCTGTCCACAGACAGCAGCTATTTTCAACACCAGGAAGAATTTCTCTTCTGCAGAAGTCAGCTGAAAAGGGTAAATTTACCCTTGTCAGACTTGACGTCTCTCTGAAAGCCCAATTATTTTCAAATGCCTGTATTTGCTGAGGAATGATGCTCAGGCAGAGATGGCCATGGGGATGTGAACTCCACAGTTGTGGCAAGCATCAGATCTCTGGCCTTGGTACTCAGGAGCTAGAAAACCTGCATGGTCCCACTGAGTAAGGATACAGGAATGCCCTTTTATCCTGGGAGGCAGCAAGGTCTAAAGTTTTCTCTCAAAGAAGTGAATGACCTTCTTAAGGCAATGTTAACCTTAAAAGAAGTTTTACTTCCCCTCTCAGGGTTCTGGTCTCTGTAACCTATTCATTCCTAGGAAGACCCATGACTGAACTCAGCAGATTAGTGCTTCTCTGACTACAGAGGTCACGGCAGTGCCATGACCCTTCCTAAGGGAAAAACAACTGTATAAAATGGGGATCAACCAGCACAAATTCTGACTCAGGCCTGGGCTGGGCATGAAGGATTGATGTACCTTTTCCATAAAACTATTCAGGCAGCATGTGGCTTCAGTCCCAGGGATAAGTGACTGCCTGGTTCATACTCGTAAAACTGTGGATGAAGACAGTCCCAGTCAAAGCTAAGATTCAGGTAATCAGGAGATCCAAATTCTCCAGATGCGCTCACAATTGCAATCAAAGTTACCCACTAAACAGTGCTGGAGACTCAGATCCTCTGAGCATGCCACATCCAAACACCATTGCTACTAGCCTCCACTTGACACAGCATATTCAAGAACCAGTTTTACTGAAACCATCTCAAAACATTCATTTTTGTTTCAGAAGAGCATCAAAAGCCACACAGACTTTCAAAGGACCTTGTAGAAAACACTGGATGAAGAATACTTTTGGTATATTCTTAGTAGGCAACAGTCTCTAATCTAGAAGTGTAAATTAAGATGGGAATACACATGTATATATACAGACATATAGATACATATACACACATAAAGGTATACATGGGCACCACGCCCAGACATATACACATGACCTTCACTTGATACTTGAGAAATTGATGAGCTGAGGAACCACAAAGTTTAATCCAAATCAGTAGAGACAGGTAAAGAACCTTTCTCCTGGGTCCTGAGTCAATGAAATGGTTCAGAGTGATTGCTCCCCAAGGTAGTCTCTCTCCTCAGGGGGTTGATGCTAGATGGGCTGCAATTCCAAGTGAGACCTTGCCATGCAATTGTCCAGCCTGCCTCCCTACCCCTATTGGGGATAGCCATCCCATACAGTAGCTGAACAGTCTTCCCTGACTTTTCTCTGATATTTTGTGCATCCCATCATTTGTTTTCTTTTTCTGGTCATCCCAGAAAGTACCCTGTTAAATCACCACCAGCTGTAGAGTTTCGTATTCTGGCATACCCTGGTGTGCCAACAGTTTCAATCTGAGACCCCTGCATTAGCATGTCTTTCAGTAAGACTAAATCACTCTTGACAAATAGATGCCTGCAGTAGCTGATGAAAAATGGATAGACTTGCTTGACATAAACAGGCTTTTGGAGAAGTAATTTATTGAAAATTTCTATCCTGGTTGAGGATTCTTGGCTTCAGTGCATTAGTGCTGAGTGCTTCACTCATTACCTTACTAGTTTTCTTATGGAGCTTTATTAATTTCCCCCTCACTCTCCCTTATCCTTTGCCTTCCTTCTATCTTTATTGTCTGGTATGAGAATGCCTGAGAGCTAAAATTCAGTTTTCCTTCCATCTTTCAAGTCTTCAGGAGGCTGAGACCTGCTCAGCCAGAATATTTTCAAAATACCCTGATTCCAGGAAGTCTTAACCAAATGTATTCCTCCTTGGATATGCTGCAAGTAACTTCCCCTCTCCCTGTTTTGTGTGATTTTTATGAAAGTCATCAACAGGAGCTATTTGAGAAGGTCGTTTTCCACCTGGAATGAGGTAAAAATTAAGTGTCAGGAGAGAAGCAAATTTGTGTTTCATGAATGCAAGCATCTCCTTCTGTCTGAAAATGACACCACCACCTACACATAAACATGCATGCACCATTTCCCTCCTCTTGTGAAGGCATCATGATGTTTGCTGATTTGCACTGATTGACAGTCAAATAAAACATCATATATTCTGCTGAGCTCAAATGAAAAAAAAGACAAACACACAAAAACCCCAAAGAAACAAACCAAACCAAATCCACCAGAAAAGTCTGACGAGAAGGGAGCTTAAATTCTTTGTTCTATACTTGCTCTGACTTTGTAGTTTCCACAGGAAATAAAATTATCACATACTGCCCTTTGACAAATATGGTGGGAGCTGAATCCATAAGGAAAAATGTCCCTTTTAGGAGGAGTACTGCCCAGTTTCATTATTTCCACACCGGCAGAGAATAGTTACAATTTTCTCTGTAGTGCTTTTTTATGATATAGATGATAAAAAGAACACTGATTTTGAGTGGTGCTTGCAGGCAGTCAATAGTAGTGATGAAGCCTTTGAAAATCAGGTTCACTCCTTGTACCACTGAGCTACTGACTTTGGGGAAAATAATGGCCTTTCTACACTCTTAAATCTGAGAAATACAGGGGGCCAACTTCTGCCCACTGCAAAGGAAAGAGAGAGAAAAATAAAACCCAGTCTACAAAAACATGATTTTTATATAAAAGCAGACTCATAAGAGGACAAGCAGTCCTGTGGTTTGAGCAGTAGCCTGGTTTTGTGAGACAAGTCCTAGCTCTCCGAACTGATTCTGTGTTCTTAGGTGACTCAGAATGTCCTGGCCATGATGCTTCAGGTACGTTCATACTGTCAAATTATAGTACTCTTGATTTAGCTCCACATGCTCTTTCCAGAAATGCTCACCACGTACAGGGGTTGGATCATCCCTTTCAGTGATGGTACCCAACATACCATGTGCTTCTCAGTCTGCCTGCTGCTGACAAAGGAAAGGGAGGACATAAAAGAGGGAACAGCCAATGGTGTCTGTGGGAAGGGTATGGTGCTCTCAATTCCACTGAGGTAGTTTTCATCGGGAAATGTCAGCATGGCTGTGCAGAATGATAGAGAAAGACAGAAACATGTCAGATTGTCAAAACAGGAAAGGTCTTTGACCACAGTAGCCCCACGACTTAGCAAGTCCACCACTGAGGCTTCATAAGCAATGTCTTGGATTTGTTACTTCTGTTTGTCTGTCTCAAAAGGGTCCTATGAAAATGGATGCATTTTAAGGATGCCAATGTACACTGCCAGAGGATACATATATATACAGTTTGTTTCCTTATTTGAAAGGAGTGTGTAATTCTCCAGAGTAGTGCATTTTTTCAAGAGCTCTTTCTAAGTGTTCAGGGAGAAGAGGCTGTTACTGCATGATAAGGAAGTTTCTGAGTGATAATTTAAAGATAATCTTTTAAGATTTGGAGTAACCTCCTTATGCATACTTCTAAAGTGATTTAGATACAAGTTTTAATTATGCCTTATCTGTATCCCCAAGAAGTTTCCCCAAGAAGCCTTTCAAAAAAACCGTACAGCTCATAGCTGAACTGGGGCCCTGCAATTCATAAACTGTACTTCAGCTTTGGTTGACTGGAAATAGGTCTAATCCAATTGCTTTCCAGCCTTCAATGGAATAATAATACTGAACAAATAACCCCACAGGCAGTCTGACATTGCTTTTCCTGCCAATCTCAATTTTAACTTGATTGTTTCTTAATGCCATAGGCGATGTCAGGGAGACTCAGGCCAATATGTTGTTGAAGAAGAATAGTCTGAAATATTACTCTTAATCCTATTTTATAGGTACCTGTAAATATTAGTGGTAAACCACAGGCAGATATCTGTAGGGAGATTTAATAATAGGTCATTATAGCCTGAGGAAAAAAAATGGCAGCTGAGACCTTCTTTTTTGTCCTCCTCTGAGGATTTCTCACTTGTACTAGTGAAATATATTGTACAAGGTGGAAAATTTAGTTCAACAACAAAAACTTCACATGATCCCTTCCCTTCACAGGATCAGCAATTGTGAATTTGGCCGTGGAGAAGCCTCAGTGAGACAGCTCATTTCTCTTGTTGAGTCACAGAAAGAAAGAAGGAAAAAATGTCTCACAGTCTACTTTTATATTACATGGGCAAAAAAAGGGAAAACTTTATCAACTACTCTTATTTCCTGGACTATACAGCAACCTCTATAACAGGATGGATAAGTAGCTTGATATTTCATAGGTTTGTGTTTGAGTTTTTAATGTGCAGCACTACTTTATGGTGAACAGCCATACTTGACTCTTAAGTGTATTCATATCATCCTTGTGTTGTTTCCAACTGATAAACTCAAAATTTTTTATTCACTTTTAGTTTCTAAACATATACATTTTCTCTCTCTATATATATATGTATGTATTTATTACATTATTCTTTAGTTCATCCTAAAAATAGGACTCTAGCTCTTGAATTCTTTCTGTAGGATAACTTGACCAACTGTGTTAACAATGTTTTCCATCTTCATTTCATCAGCTTATTAGCCTAAGAAGTGGGAGTATGTAAATACAAGGTTATTATGGAAAAAATTATGTACAATCAGCTCCAAAATGTGACCTTTATGAACTGTATTAGTTACCTTTTTCAAGCTACATATACCACCTTTCAGCACCGTTATCATCCTCTTCTTTTTTATTTCTTATTTTATAATTTATTATTCCTCTATTATACTAATTTTCTGACCCTCCAATTTTCTTTTCCTTCTCTATTTATTTTTAAAGTTTGGAAGCTATAAAATTATTTTTTAAAAGCAAGAACTCTTGTCTTCCCTGTAAGGGAAATTGCCTTATCAAACACAGTTATTGAGTTAGTCTTGTTTGATCTACCTTTTGAAAATCCATATTTTACTTGATCCCATTTTTCAGCTACTTTGAAATCTTGAATTACTCTTTTTATCAAAGTATTTTAAACATTTGAAGGCTACAAAGAACTGAAAAATAGGCCTGCACCTTAATTTTCCACTTCTTGAATAAATATGTGCTATTTGTTCTTCAGTTTTACACTACCACTTCCTAACAACAACATTCTAATGAAAATAACTTTCTATAAATTAAAATTCATTGGAAAAAATATTCTCATTCATGGTCGCTGCCATGAGGAACTATATAATGATATTTCCCTCTTTTGAACCCAATTAAATGGGACTTTTCTGAAGAAAGAATGATCAGACCTACCAGAACAAGAAACTTTGCATCAAAATGCCTGAATTTTCATATCTTGTTTTTAACTGATGAATTAGACAGCTGAAATAAATCTCCTTAAAAATACTAGAGAGCTTGTGGGTTTATTAGATTAATCTGAGAGAAGGAACAAGTATGATATGCACTATGCAATGTCTTTCAACCTCATTGCCTGCCTATTAGGCTGCAAGAAAAGAATATTTAAGTGTCTGTTTATTAACTGATTGTCAAAGCAGCCTGATTATTTCAAGGATATATCTTTGCAGAAGAAAGAGTAAGATGAACTGAAAAATAACAAAATGATGGATTCATTTCCTTTGGGGGAGGGGAGGGAATAAAATAAAATAATGAAACATAAATGTGTCAGATCCATTTACTCAGGATTGATATTTAATGTAGCTCCCTTTGAAGTTGAAATTAAATTTCTTAAGAGGCATTATTAAAAGGGAGATGGAATGTAACCTTCTATCAAGCTACCATTATTTTAATACATCTTTAAAAAAATGAACTTTTTTTCCCTGAAGTGTGCTAGTAAATTGATTTATGCAGATCTAAGCAGTAATTATGAAATGTGCTTATCTAGACGCCTTCTGTTTCTATTGATCCTACAGGTTATTCTAATGAAAAGCTCATAATTCATAATATTCTTGATGTTTAGAATTGTTGGAATTATTTTTAACTTGCAGTCCAAGGGTGCTGCTAATGAAATGGAGTTTGGAACTGATTTGTAATGCACCAAATTGTCTGGTTTCAGGCCCTGAGCACAGATAGTTACAGCATTCTGCTTTGCAACCCACAAATGGAGAATGCAGCACCACAGTGAAAAAAACAAGACCAGTGTGGAGAAGGAAGGTGACAGTCTTTCTAAGAGTTTCAGATCAGGAAAATTATTAAAACTGGGAGGTAGGAAACTTCTAGAAATGTTGCAATAGGTAAAACAAATGATTTGATGGGTGCTAGCAAAAGAAACTTTATTAAATCTGTCCTAATATTTGTCTACTAGTAACAGTTACCTCTTTGAACAACCTGTGATTTTTAATTTCTTGTGAGGTTTTCTATGAGTCAAACCATCTGTTGAAATTGTAACTGTTACTATGATTAGAAATTGTTGGGGAAAAAAATAATAGCCATTCCTTCTCTGACCAATGAGGACTGAGCCAAAGGCTCTTATTCCTTATCAGAACACTTGCTCCAAAAATACCTCCTCATGGGGTCACTGTGGGGAAAGATGTCTTGTGTCAGTCCTGAGAGCTCTTTCTTACTGCTCTGCTGTGACCTGAGACCCACACAGGAGCCTATGTGGAGGTGGTAGCTTCTCCTGTGTGGATTTGCTGGGAGAGGGGACTGTGAGGACAGCTGAAGGAAAATAGACAAAAAGTGGGAGGGCAGGTAATTGAGTGAACTAATGAGCTGATATCACTCCAGTCATAGCCTGTCTGGGGGTATGTGAAACAAGGGTGAAGCATTTTTCTGTTCCTCGTGGTATTTCTGAGATTTGACTGTCCCTACCTGTGCTTTTCATAGGATAAACACCGGTACTTGCTGCCCTGCTCTGCCAGGATCGACTTCAGGAGCTACCTGCTGTGTCTTTATCCTTTCACCCCATCAGAGACAAATCTTACCATAGGGTAAGACTCTTTGGGCACTTTCTGTGTCTGCAGGAAGTTCATGTGCCATGTCAATTGGAAGAAAGAGTGGCATGTATGCTAAACATATTACTCCCTTACCAGATAGCAGGGACAGCAGATTTAGTCCATGGGAGGAACATTCTGAGAGACAGAGCTATGGCAACACAACCTGACAGCCATCAGAATCATTATCATTTATCATTATGGTACCAGCTCATAGCTTCAAGGACATCTCAAAGGTCCCTTTAATGGCAGATTTTTAGTCCCACAGCAGAAAGAAAGCTGATCTAAATTACCATGGAGATTATACTTGGAAATTTCTGGTCCGCATCTAAACACACTGATGCACAAAACACGATTTTTATTTTCCTGTCATTATTACCCCTTTGAATGCTACTTTGGATTAAGATGAGGACATCTTTCTTCATCTGGACAGGCCTTTCAAATGTCTTTGGTAGACCTTCCATTAATATGTATCTCGGTGTTATCCAGATTAAAATTGTCTGCCACAGGCTCTCTCTGTTAGACAAAATTGCAAGCCAGAGATGACCCATGGGCTGTAAATTAGCCACCTCTCAATTATGTAGAACAAAACAGGGCATACCCATGGAGCTGTCAGAAACAGATGATGTCACAATGAGCTACAGCACTCTGTGCAAAACCAAGCAGAGGATGAGGATATTCTGAAACAATTCCATAAAGAACTGCACAAACAGGAGCACAACTAATTATAAATACTGAACAGACTCACAGCATTTCTTTTAAAATCCAACAGAATTTCTTAAACTGAAGCCAAATTACATCCCTATTGGCACTGATGTTCACATTTGAAGATTACACTAGACCTTAATAGAACTAGGAAATTGAAACTACTCAGCAAAAAGCGAAAGTTAAGCCCACTAATAGGCATGAATCCCAAGAGTCATTGGCATTACTGTTCAGTGTGTTGTCACATATTCCATTCAAACAGGTGTTGGGCATGGCTTTTACAACAGGAATTTAAATTCTAACATAGCCAAAATTGTCTTTATTGAAATTCAGTTTGGGGTTTGTTTGGTTGTTTGTTTACGTGTTTTTTAAAGAACTGACCATCAACTTGAGAATTTTCCTTAGATGTAATTAGGTAGCTGAAATTTCATTTAGAAAAAAATTTGGAGCCAAAGGGCTTATATTGTCCTTTGTCTCATAATGACTTCTTATTTCTAACTCTATTTTCAGAAAACAGATATTCAAATAAAGACAACAAAGAAACAAAATATGTGCAAACAATTCTAAAAACTTAAGCTGAGATTGCCTTTCACTATCAATCTCCTGGGGCTTTCAGATTCATTTTAAAGAATTACTCAAGACTACACTGACTTTATCCCTGAAATTGTTTTGTGGAGCTCCTGTCTCTTACAGTGACCAGTTATTTCTAATCCTCTGTTTGATCTGCCTGTTTTGCAAGCCTCAATGTATAAACCTACTCTCACTTAATCCCAAAATAAGACACTCAACCACTTGAATTAATATACCCAGAGCTGACTAGCTCAAAGTCAGCACTGGAGAGGTTACCCAGAGATTGCCCTGGAACATGGCTTGCACCCAAGAGGGGATGGAAGAAGGTGGTTTAGGGCTGTGAAAACTTATGTTTTACCATTTATCATTTTTTTTTGCTTCTGCCTCTGTCTCTTATTTCTAATCAGACATCAAAACAGAGTGGGTTTCTCCTGAATTTAAATGCAGTCTGCATTTGTCACATCTTTAGCCAAACAGGAATTTGTCTGTAATTCACAAGGAAATTGGAAGTGAGAATACAAATAACAGGCATCAGGCCCTGACCTCAGTGACCAAGAGACCCAGGGTATTGGATGGGCAAGAAACATTGACAGTGTTTATAAAGTCAAAGCTGTTCATAAGTTATTGCATTAGGATTAATTTACCTTTCCAAAATCACTTTTTTTTCCCCATTATCTTTCTCTCCTTTACAAAGACACCATAATAAGAGGTTTTGGAAATTCTTGATCAACTTAAAGGAACTCAAGGTTCCCTCAACAACTTAACCAGAAACATGCTCTCAACTTCAAATAAAGCTTTTTTTATGTTCTTATAGAACGTATTTGGGTGAGGGGAAGGAGGGGACATTTTTGAGCAACATGATTCTAAAGAAGCTCACCCAGGAACATGGCAGTGAGAAGAATCACTCTGATAGCAAGGAAGCAAGCAAATTAAAGGGTGAGAACTGTAAACTGAGCTAGAGACTAGGAAATTTGATGATAACTGCTCTTCCATTGCCTACTGCCTCCTGAATTTTGTATAAGCTCATTAATGATCTTCAGTTGATGTTGTTTGACTGGTAAAATAAAATATCCACTGAGTTTTAGGGCCAAACTGCAAGGAAGGAATTATTGTAATGTATTTTGTACCTGATGTGTTATGGGGAATCAGCAAAGAAAGTTAGGGATTTCCTACCCTAACTTAGTGATAGAAAAACTCTAACTTAGTGAAGTGCAGGAAACCTTTCTCATAAGGACAGTTGTAAACAGGCTTGAAGTGGCAGATCTGTGGTCAGTATGGCCCTAGAAGGTTTGCCATAACACTCCATGAAATGTTTTCTAAGATGTCACCTAAGGAGAGGGAAAATTCTTACAGAGCTTAGAAAGTTTTCTTTAGAGCTCAGCCCTTAACACAATTAGATTTCAGAACACCTCAGGGGGCTGCTGCCAATAGAGGCTTGATTTGCCATCCATCATCAGCTTGCTGGATTTTCTTGGAAACTGTTCCTTCAGGCTATCTCATTATTTTAAAATATACCCCTAGGTGACACACATCTTCTGGGGGAGTAACTAGGAAAGGATATTGTGACTGAAGAGATTTGGTACAGAGTTCTGGTGAAGTATCAGAAACTGAGTTTTGGGATAAATCACTTGCATTTCAGGTGCAGAATCAGATCATCCTTTCTATTTGATTTCTTTGGCCAGAGAATGGCCACCTTTGAGAGATCTATTTCAATTTGGCTGGCTACTGAATAGCCATCAACACAATTGTGTATGAGGACATGTCCACCTTCATCTTCCCTTATGTTCCAAGGACAGTCCACCTGGTAAAAAGAAATGGACTTAAAGAGGAGTAGAAAAACCATGACATTTTTGGAGGGTGGTACCTCGAACCAATTTTTTTCTGTCTTTCCAAACATCGTCTGTCTCCTTGTCTGGATATTGTAAGGACATGGGTCTTTAAGCAAGGCTGTACTGAACTCAGACACATAACACTAAACTGTTGTGGCTGCTGGGAACTAAAATAACTTGTTGCTCACTCGGTGTTAATGACAGCCATTGCACAGTGAGCACATTTGTACATAGTATTGTTCATAGTTGTTGTACACAGTGTTAATTTTACTAAACTATATGTTATTATTTTTAAAAGTTTGTGGGTTTTTTCCCTTGGTTAGCTGGCTGGCTAACTTTTTGTTGTTTGGTAAAGGGTTTACAGCAAAACTTTCTTACAGCATTTAAGTTAAAGTTGCAGAAATATCTCACAGAAAACAAATATTAGTCTGAAAAACACAAGTATTCATATGGACTTTGAAAATGTCCTTAGATTAGTCAGGGAGCAAAAATAGGACTGTTTTACTGAGGGAGATGTTAGATTCAGAGCAAAAGTTGTTGGACAACATTATTGGCTGAATAGAATGACTAAATGTGTAGTACCTGTTTGAGGCATTTCTCAGGCTGTGAGATTTTCCAGTAAACCAGAAAGGGGGTTTACAAATTATTCATTCCAAGTTTTCTATTCAGTTGTATAGTAGCCTGGCATTTAGTGTTATCTTGAAACTTGACACAATGCCCTTAATGACAAGGTAATTTAGTACTAAATCCAGCCCCACAGAGAGTTTTTCCAGCACCAAAGAAATTATTTTACGATGCTTTATGAAGGGAAGGGTCTTTGTCTTTCTCAGTGTGCTGAGCTCACCACGGATACTACTCCTGCATGCTAAACAACAGTATTTATTTGGGAGAAGGTCAATGCACAGAGAACATTCCAGAACCACTCAGACTCCTCTCACCTTACCTGAAACCAGTGCACATTCCTGCAGATACTGTGTCACCAAACATCAGCTGGTGCAGGCTAAGGTAGGACACTGTTTTCCCTATTAGTCTCTTGCTGCAGCACTTCATTATGAAGTCATTTGAAAAAACTGCCCCTTAATCAGACTCCTGATGGTGTGAATTCACTGCAAATGAGCAGAACTGATTAATTTAGGCCCAGAGATATTTCTTAGAGCCTTCTAGCTGTCTTTTAGAAATTGTGTCTGTATGCAGCCTGCTGCAGAGCTTCTCCTAAATATTTTAATTTTTTCTTTTTGTAGTTTACATTAAAAACTTGGCATTGATAGCTATAGTATAAGCAATCTAAACTAGGTAGATTGCTTAAACTAGGTTCATTCTGGGACATGAGTCCAAATGGAGGGAAGCAAGGAAACAATGAAATTGGAAAAAAAATGCAGGAGACTGGTCTGTTTTCTGACTGGCACTAAACTGGCACTTAAATCATGAGGGAGAAACTCTGTTTGTATAGACAAAGATAACAGAGTACCTTGATTTCTGTGGCCGTAAGGGGGCAATATTAGAAGGGAGCAATATAAGAGACAATGTGTAAATTGTGCTTGTGACACCTGTTGCACTGAAGGATTTCACTTCAAGACTATTCTCTATCTCTCTCCATAGATCCCATTCTCTCTTAAGAGCAAGGACAATTTGCATCTTGTGGTTATTTCCCCTTTCTGTTTTGTTCAGGATTTTCCTTCCTCAGACAGCCCATGCCTGCATATGCTGTATTGTAAAGAATTCATTAGTTCCAGCTTATCCCTGTTTTACAGATATTGAAATTACCTAAGCTTTCTTTATGATGCAAGTTCAGCCATGCCCTGGCTTTAGATACTTTATTGCTGTATATGATTTCTCCCGGTCTGCAGTATGTTCTGCACACCTTTCCCTGAAACTCAAGTATGGTTTTTCTGCCTGTCTCTTCTCTCAGGAATGTTTCTTTTTCTGTTGTCTCCCTATCTCTGCCTCTCTCTGAGGCACAGGGCTCCCCAGACTGTGCTCTCTCTCCCATTCTGGTTTTCTCATATGAGAAGACTGGTTGCTTTACTAATTCAGCTAAGATGGTCCTTCAGTAAAATCTGTCCAATATATTCTATGTTTAACATTAAGTTTTAATATGAGTAAAAGGGAGAGACATCTCCAGATCCCCAGTGACAGTGTTCACTATGCGGGACAGTTTTATCTTGTAAGAGGAAGAAAAATCCGTTGTGTTTTATAATGTTAAATAAGACTGTTTGAAAGCACCATAATAAAAGAAAGGGGGAAATAAAGCAAAGAGTAATGAGAGGAGGAATGAACAGCTTTAGAGGGAAGCTAAAAAAAGGAAGAAAAAAGAGAAAGAGGAGTTGATGAAGCAGAGATGGAATCAAGGCTGCTCCAGGGGCTAGGCATGCTGCAAGAGAAGAGGGCTGCAGTAACATGCAGACTGCTTGAAAGGGCAAAATATTTTTCTTAAGCTAAAGTACTCTTCAGCTAGAGGATAGAGAATGAGGATATTAATCAACTATCAGTATCAGAGATTAGCTTAGAAGGTAGTTTGCACATCATATGTTTATAGGAAGAAGATAAGAAAAGAGACCAAAAGAAAGTAAAAATTCGAGATCATTTTAGTTAACTTGCAGTTATGCCTGTTGTTAAGGTTTTAAAAAAATAACAGACTATCTGGGGGACTCACTGAATGAATCTTCAGCAATTGGCTTGAGATACCATGGAGGGCAGAGGAGATCTCACAATATTGATTAAAGGCAACTAAATCACTTTTTCAGGGAGAAGATTTACAACTGGTCATGTTATCTTTGGTCTAATTTTCTTGCTTATCAGGAATATCCTTGCTAGTAAAAAAGTAGCAGGCAGTATGTTTAATACATATGGACCTTAGTGAAGTTCATTTTTCTGAGTCTCATATGACATTCTTATCAGGGACCTAAAGACAGATCAGGCTAAAATTATGAAGAGACAGGCGGATAAAGAGTTAAAAAATACTTATTGGAAAGAAGTTATGACAGATTTTCAAACAAAATAGAAAGTGAACTGTTCGACCAGTTCCAGGTGACGCTTTTCTAAATGCCTTGAGCAGTGTCTATACTGAATTTTCATGGATGCCTCCAGGCTTGGGAAGACTGAAATCCAAAATTACTTCAACCACTCAGCAAGCTAAGCTGCAATTGGTATGATGAAATGCAGCAAAGTCCCCCTTGCTGCAAAAAGAGTTGTTAGCTGAGCTACTTGGTCCCTTCAGTTTTGGTTCCACGTTGTGTACACACACGTGTGCACCCACGGTCCACCCACTCATTAGCTTGGTTCTGGCCTCTGCAAAAACTTCTGACTTGGAGGATGCTCCAGACACGAACCCTTGATGGTAGGTCTCACAGCTAAGACATATACTCCCATTGCAATATCATTTTTCTCTTTGCTATCCAAACACTTTTTCTTTGTAGCTTCCCTGTCCCATGTTGTGTTCTGGGATTTTGAAAGTTAGCATCAGTTTTTCTACATTTGAGCACCTTCACTTTAATTTAATCCCATTATGAAGATGCTGCAACAGGGGACTACTTCAAGCAAACTTATTATCCTAAGGTGCTGCTGCTTGAAACTGGTGCTTATGAGAGAAGAAGAGGGCAGAACAAATGACTTCAGCCATAACTTCTACCTACACTGAGTCACAACAGGATATCTCCATTTTAAAGCTAGAATTTATAAATGATTTCTAGTGAGGTGCACAAACACAACAAATTCTAAAGTATTTAAATCAAATTGAAGAAATCAAACTGAATAGAATTATTTCCGTGTTTAAAATGTAAAGAGCCATTTTGATCCAGTATTATCTTTCTGTATTTTCCAATGAAAAGACCAAATCCTGAACTTTTTCCGTACTGTTTAATATGTCTATATTCAGCTTCAGCTGAAGTCAACAAGAATTTAGCTCTTCAAAGAATAAGTACAGATTATATCCCCGTTAAGAAAGATTATATAAAATACACCATGGGTGTATGATGTGCTAAATATGACAGTTCAATTGCATAGCACACAAAGAGAAGAATATTTCTTTTTTTAATTACGTAAAAAGGAGAAAATTACCATTCAAGTGCCTTGCCAGCTTCCTTAGATTCCAATTAGATCTGCTATGCTAACGAGAAACTTGTGCTAAGAACATTTCTCCTTTTTAGCATGCACAATGTGACTTCACGTCAAAAAGCAGCAGGATGAGGCAGTCAGCAGCATGTTCCTATGGGGAAATATCACACATAGCTGTTTTCTAAGGTGAAACACAGGCTAGAGGGACTCAATTGTCATACTGGTTGTTACCACCTATAATTACTTTTAAAGATTCATGTCCTGTAATGATCCAAGACACTCCTGTTATCTCTTTACAGTGATTGATCTGAAACATCTGTCATCTACATTCACAGGCTAAGAGAGCTATTTTGCTTAAGAATGATAGGGAAAGCCAACATTGTCATTGAGTTACAGTATGCTATGCATGCATAATCAAAAGTGTCACACAACAGACTCCAGCTGAAGATTTAATGGCATCTAAATTGAAGCCATAGAATTTTTTTATGCAAGGTGGCAGTGTAAACATGTTTGTTTACAAGCCTGCTGCTCAGCAGGTCTGATGTGGCAAAGCATCAGCAGAGGATGACAAAGTGGAGCCAGTTTCTGATGCCTTCAGCCCCTGCCAAATCACTCCTGCTCTGATAGAGAAGGACAGATTCTCAACCTTTTGCTAGTTTAGATAATCTGTTAATTACTCTTCTTGTTTATTACCTCACAGAGGCCAAGCTCAAGAAATTTGATTACATGGAGAAACCTCCCAGTGACCTCGAAGCATTTGTAAGACAAGCTTCCGCACACATCTAAAAGTCATTAACTTATATGTATTGGATTTCTTACTTTGCCTTAATGTACAAAGCATGACAAGGTATTTGTAATGTGTAATTAGTAAAGACAAGCTGGCTTCTTCAGATTAAATAATAACTGAAGGGCAGATTGTAAATAGAACTCATTAAAGATATTTGGATGTGCTTTACCTCAGAAGCTAGCTCTGGTGCAAATTTTGGCTTCACATTTAGAACAGACTGACATGGCTTAGGGGAAACTGGCATTTTTTTTGTTATTTCCCCTTTCACCTTTTCACATTATGGAGAGAACAGGACAGGAAAATCTGGAGCTGATTTTTTCTGGCCTGGCTGAAAGGCTAGAACAGGGAACCTTTGCCTCACATGTAATTGACTGTCCAGTTTCCAATGGATAGGCATGAATTTGATGAGTTTTTCGGTTACACAGAGTTAGTCAGAAATTGTCAACTATGTGCTGCACAAAATCAAGATTATTTTTAAAAATCTATTGATTAAAAAAAGATAAAATGAAAGAGAAAAAAAACCACCTTCAGAAATGTGCATTTTCGTACATGTCTTTGTTAGTGTATGTGTGTGCTTGTGTTCATGCATTTGAAATTTTCTTTCAGAAAGCAATGTATCTTTTAACATATCAAATAACTTTCTTTAGGATTCGACACATCTGAAGACACAGAGAAATGCTAGTTTTGATCTTTGGGGCTCCTCATAGGAGCCACAGGGAATTCCACACTTGCTTTATCTGTCACTTACTGTGGTTATTGGAAGCAAGAAATCCAGTTCATATAAAACTTATGTAAATAAACACTGTAAGACATTTTCCATCAAAGTTAAAATATTGAGAAAATGTTGGACTTTGAGGTAAGGACCCCTTATGTAATTGGCACGTTAAGAAAAGTATACATTTCATATATATGAATCACGATACTGCGTATTAAAAAGAAAACAAAAGAGAATGAAGCAGATTTCTGAAACGTATCAAAATTCAAGGAGTCCTGCTGCAGTGGTGTTTCCATTTTAAGCCAGCCTTCCCCAAAGCCTCACCCGAAATGCGTGACATCCCTCCAAGTGCCCAGCTCGCCGTTCCAGATCATTAGTGTGATCCCCACTGACACACCGTATGGCGGGGAACAGCTCCTCTCGGAGCCACGAGCAATACCAAGCTGTTAATGATGCCCTCAGCCCAAAACATGTATTTTAATGAATGCGGTGGGAACTTTCAGTTCTCAGCACGCAGACATCACTGGCAAACACTCAAGGTTGTGTTTTGCTGCCATACCCCAGAGAGGCACATACACATTCACACATCCATATTCAAAGATTAACCCATGTCAAAGTGGGAACATGCCTTGTTTCATTCTGCAAACTCACAGTGGCTGCAGAAAGCCACCTGAAGAGGTGAAGAGGTCAGGGTAGCTTAGGAAAGAGTCTACAAATGGGTTTGATAATGTGTAATGGGGAGAGTGAGAACTCTTCTGATGGATTCTGGCTTTGAAGTTTTAATATTTGATATTATTGTAAGGAAGCCTGAAATGCGAGGGGAGCCTTTTGTGAATATTTTTAGGCCACTGAATCATCTCAGTTTCCCACTGCTAGGTCAAATGGTGTGGAAGCTCTGCAGCAGCACAAGCTTCCAGCACGTTAAGCAAGAGCAATATAAGCACATCCTTTCTTCTCCCTTGCTTGCTCTCTTTTTTCTTTTTTTTCTTTTTAATTTCAATTTCAACTAAAAATGGACCAAAAATAAATAGCCAGCAGCTGAACACCCAATGACAGAACACAGATCAAATAAACTATTAACGGACATATGCACAGAGAACTGGCCTCTGCAAACCTGAGGGTCAGCTTTCCATGTTATGAAATTCCACTGTTGAGGCCAGATATTTGAAACAAATATGACTTTATTGAAGCAACTAGATACACAGAAAATTTTCCAGAGTGATCATCACCCAAAAGAGACAGAAAAAGAATAGTGGGGAACTGCAAATTCACTTTACAGTGCATTTCACCCCATAGGCAAGAAAGACATGGATTAGTTAAGCACCAAAACACACTATAAATTTACTCGACTGAACTGGCGGATTTATAGTTTTGGATACATGGGGGAAACTCTAGTCCTGTCCATGTATCTGAGATTTCCTTTCCTCATCTTCCCCACTTTTTCCCCACTTCTAGCAAGAGCCAGACCAGAAATAACACCATCCCCTCCCTTCCTTGCCATTTGGGCCATTTCAGGGCAAGAAGAAAGGATGTTAGGAGGGCTGAAGGCAACAGCTGTGCAGTGCCAGGGGTGAGCTGGAGAACAGTCTGCTTGGGATTTGTCCAAAGTAATGCTCTGGACCATCAGCAGAAGTGGGGAGACAATGAATTACCTTTCTCTACCATCTTCCACACGTCTGCTATAAATATGAGGGAACAATCCTTCCTCTGTAGCAGTGATCATGAACAGTTGTAGTGGGGGGAAACAGTTTTCCCTCTGCAGTTATAAAATGGTAAAATCCCAGGGGGTGGTGACCCTGGAAGTTTTGAAGTTTTAACCAATGAGCGCTTCTGAGAAATATAAACATATCACACTTAGAACGGAAGAGAAGTAGTTGTAGTTTGGTTGTAGAAGAAGTGGCCATGTTGTAGGAGCCATGAGGAGAAACAGCAGCAGCCCCACTGGGGGCTGGGCCCCCCCCAGCCCCCAGCGGGGGGCTACAGAGACTTGGAACAGTGTTAAGCTGGACTATGTGTCTGTAGCTATGAGCTGGGGGATGTATCTCCACTGTGAGCAGCAACAAGAGATACTGAAAAGCCACGGCAGAGACGGCAGTGAACAGAGGCTATGGCTAAAAGCCAACAGATAAGAACTGAACTGTAGAAGCAGCAAAACAGTGTGCAGCCAAGGAAGATACAGAGTTGTCTGAAAGAGAGCCGAGAGAGAGAGAGAGAGCAGAGAGAGAGGAAGTTGGGGTAAGAACTGAAACAAATAAAACCCCATACCCCTCTGAGACCTCCGAGAAAGAAGGCAGATGGACTCCTATTAAGGAGAGGAGCTTTGGAGTGCTGCAGCACCAGAGAGAGAGGAGCTGAGAAGCTCAAAGACATCCTGAAGCTGAACTGGGACGGAGAAGGAATGCAGAGGGGGGTGACCTTGGCTTTTTCCCCCCTCGCCACTGCTGCCAAGCCTAGTAGCCTGAGAAAGAGCACAGGAGCTCTGGTAGAACTCTTGAGGCAAAGGCTTTCAACTGAAAGCTGCCCAAGATGTTCTGACTCAGGGGTGAACCTCCTGAGAAAGGGACTTTCACGAAGATGCCCCTGCACTTTGTGATATGACCGTGGTGAAGCGAGTTTTGTCCCTGCTATGCAGCCCACAGAGGAAGACCCTCGCTTGAAAGACGAGTGACCGAGGGGGCTTGGATTTCCCCCTCGTGTGTGCTGGCAGAAATGCAGCTATCAGCTGCTGCATGAGAAGAAGATAGATGACTGCTGCTCTAGAGAAACTGCTGCTCTGAGACTGGAAAGGATCTTTCCTTCTTCCCTCCTGGACTTATATTTGGAGGGGAGAAGAGACTTGATCCATTGTAAATACTTATGTCATGGTAGAGATAGCTAAGATTATGTATATGATGTATTATAATATTTATTTGTACAGTCATTGCAATATATTCCCTTTCCCCCATTTAAGTCTCATGTGGTTGTCTGGAAAACCCATCTCACATTAGGCTGAGATGTGAGAGGGGGTTTGAAGATAGGGAATTAGATTTTTGGGGCTCTCAAACCATGACAACAGCTTATTGTGGAAAAGGGAACCTAGCTTGTGTTCCCCACTGCCACAGTCTCCTGCAGCTGGGATGAACAAATATTTCTGAGGATTTAAATGATCAAAGATCTCTATTCTATCAAATAAAAAAAAGCCCAGTAAAATGGATGCATTTCATGGTATCTGAGTTGTTGTGCCTTATAGCCAGAAGTTTCAGTTAAAGTCATTTGCATGAAAATAGTGCAGATAACTCTTTCCACTCCACTGATGCTGAGATGTGAGGTGTACATGAGAAGACAGAACTTCAGAGGAATCAGATTGCTTGTGGGCAGTGTAGAGTACTTTTGTAACAGGGGACTAGGGGACTTCTTATCAAATGCTGAAAACAACTCAGGAAACAAAGGCACTTAAAGGAGTTTATACTCCATGTAGGCAGAAGCAAAATCAAAAGCAGTTTCCAGAGAAGATGAGGATGTAGACGTGTCCTATCCTTCCCCTCTGAGCTAAGCAGGAGAAGAAAAAAGCCATTTTATTTGTATCAGACATATCTATTTTCTCAGATGTTGCTGAAATACACATCTGCTCCCTTCAATAGGAACAATATCAGCAACTGTTTGGGTTTTGCAATTTTCCTGTTTTTCATGGCATAATCACAAGAGATTCTGGTGTTTTTCAGGTTGCAAACCCACAGAAAAACATACTTTAGTGGCATACCTTGAACAGACACAAAGACTTTGGTTTTTCAGCTCTCCTTTAAGCCGCACTGTCACACTGCCTGTTCAACAGGCACAGTAAAAAACCCAAAGTTAGTGGCTGCACCCACACTGACCAAAACTAATCAACAAGAGAAACTTCTCTCTGGTTGTGAAATTATCATATGCAGCTTGATGAGAAAGCTTTTTCTCTGAAAGCATGTGATGCTAGTAGTCATTTTAGGATTGCTGAGTTTTAATCTTTCTTCCCACAGCCTTCTGCCCCCAACCCAAGCACCCCAAATTTTCAGTCATGTCTCTCACGTCCTCTTGGCCACTTTTCCCATAACCAACTCTGCAGTAGTCACCACCAGGATATGCTTTGCTCTCACGGACAAACCAAGAGGGTAGGACTTGCTCCAGGTCACTCAAAAGACCTCAGCACTGTAGAGGGTTCACTGCAACGGCCTCCAGATCTCTACACGACAACTGCCAGGGCAGGGAGGGCCAGACCGTGGCTGACAGGGGCCAACCACAGGATCCCACTTACTCATTCAGCAATAGCTCTGGCAGTAGGAGAAACCTGCTATATATATATATTACCAAGAATAGTCTGCTATTCTTGGTAATTTCAAACACCAGGTTACTTTATAGCAGTAAAGCTGCAGTTCTGTTTTGGTAATCAATTCAGATTTATAAATAATATGGAATAAAAGGTTTACTGGGATTTCCGCATAACAATCACAAGAATCAGTGAAAGGTTGTTTTTGTCTAATGTACCTCATGTTAGGGTCTCGTTAGAAATAGGAAATAACCTTCAAAATTCCTGTAGGAAGTAAGGTTAATGTCACTCAACATCAGAGGCTGATCTGTAGATATTTATCTGAGCATTTCCAATATCCATTTATATTTAATAGGTAAAGGAACTACCTAAGGCACAACTCTGGAGAAAAACAAACAAACAAACAAACCAAAAATAAATTTAAAAACCAAACACCAAACCCTTACAAATGTTTCTAAGAGGCCAAATAAAGCTGTTCAAGATTCCAAAGAAACCATTACTTAATTTCATTGCCTACCAGTGAGTCTGGGGAGACTAGTTCAGAGGGAGATATCTGTCCTGTGAACACACACAATTAACTGAGACAGCTCATCCAAGACTTCCTACCAACTTATGTATTTTTTAAAAGCAGGTTCTGGGATCGTATCTTGGACTTCTGATTTTTAGAATTTTCAACCACTTGAACTTAAAAAGCGAACTATAAATCAACTCCTCCCCACAAAACCAGCTGTGGATGGTTCAGGTCCAGTCACAGAAAGTGAGCCCAGAGAGAGTTCTGTTGCTTTTTATGTTGTGATCCTCCAACAATTGTTTGCTAATGTGGAAATAAATTTTATTTTTAGAGCTTTCCGTTTCATAGTGCTCTAACATTTGGTCATATTTCTCACACACAGTCATGTGTTGTTTGTATCTTTCACACACACAGAAAAAATCTTTTCCACAGAGGAAGGAAATTGAAATTCTAGTGTATTTAGGATTAAACTGAGTGTGGCTTCAAGTTCTACAAATCAAAGTTGTGACAGCTTGCAACTATTGTCCCATTTAATAAGTTAATGTCTGTACAGAGTTTTGATCATCTCAGACATCATATAAATTATGTGTATTATTATGAATTCATCTGATTTCATGAGAAACTGTACATTTCACAGTATCTAGTTTTGATGCATCTCTAAGGATTTATCTGAATTTATAAGTTTTCCAAAGAAAGTGATCCTAAAAAAACTCTCCTAGAATGGATGAAATTTTTTCTAGGAAAGAAAGCAAGAAGAGAAAGACAACACCAGTCAGCAGTTCTGTTCCCTTACAGAAACAGCTAATAGTACCTCTCTGAGCTGTACAAAGATTTTCTTGCCATTACACATGCAATAAACATGCAATTTTCTTGCATACATAACTGCAAGAAATTGATTATATTTACCAGCGTGGATATAACCAAAAATTTCAAGTATATTCATTTCCAGGACGCCAGAGAGTGCCCCAAAGAAAGTTTCAGATCCTGCAGCAAGCTGGCGGCTGTAATATCAGGTTACAGGATGATGGCTGGACTGATCCTTGCAGGTGATCTTTTGATCAGATGGCAACCCCAAGGGTCTCACCATCGCTCTTATCCACACTGTCCCTCATCAGAACTGGTCACCAGATCACTGGTCGGACTGAACAGTTGTGTTTCTTGTTCCCAGAGGAACAGACTGGACTACAAAAGCACACAGTAGTTAGAGGTGACAGTTTACTGTGCAAGTCCCAATCTGAAATGAATGTGGCTGGTCAAAATACTGCAAAAATAACATTCATATCCCTAATGAGAAAAGAAATTGAGCCAGCAAACAATGAAGTATTGAGGACTACAGATTTCATCTTGCTGCACAATTCTTGTAGTTCATGCACTGTCTTGCACATAGGAAAAAATGTTTTGATACAGAGATAAAATGTCTTGTGTTGGACATTCCCCACATCTTGGGACTCCTGCATTAGCAGTTCATAATGGAGTACCCAAACTCTAAATACCAACCAGAAAAGTACACTCAAATTACTTTTACAGCAATTTTTATGCAACCTTTCATTTTCTGGTGCTATCTGTAAATAAATAAATAAATGAATAAAACGTTGATGGTCCTTTCTAATCTGATAGCATATTCCAGCCTTTGATCCCCATGAAGGGAAGATGATCAGAAAAGCAAATAATATGTGTCAAAGTCTGACACTGATCGTCTTTGCGCTGGTTCCTTCATTTACAAGATTATGTTCATGTGGCAACCTTGATGGAGCAGCATTAAATAAGATAAGCCACTAGAATCTCTTAAAATACCATGACAGTACATTTTTGTGAAGATGTGACTCAAAATATAAAAAAACAAAACCACATTGTAACTCATTCCAAAACTATGTTCTGAGGTTATTTACTTCCTAGTTAAGGCTAAGGATGGAGGGAAAGATATGGAAAGATTTTTTTAATCTTCCAGTTTTGGAATGTAGTTTGTTAAATATTCTTCAGAGGCTGTACTGGATCTCCTCACTGAGCTAGAGGAATCTATAGCTACAGAAGAGCTCAAACACGTTCTAAGTCCCAGACTAGCTCTCTCTGATTTTGAGGAGATAGGAATACAGATGAGTCCCATGCTTTAAGAATCCCACCTCAATCCATTCTGTCCTAAGACGAGGGCAGCACAAGCAAGGCACAAAGGTATCTGTTTTTTGTTTTCATTCTTTATTCCATTGAAGAAAAAACAAAGTTGAACGGAAGGGCCAAGACCTCCACTGACTCCAAAAGCTCTACAACTTTAAAATCTGGAAACTGAAAAAGATGCCTTCTCTTGAAGACGAAATGAGGCTGTGGCTCTGTTTTAGCAGGAAGGAAGCTGCCACAGAATCTTCTACCTTCTACATCCTATGACAAGGACGTACAGCTTCAGTCTTCTCCACCCCGTAGAAGACTAGTATTCCTTCCTCCTCTTTTCCCAGAGCAAAATCAATGGAATAAATCTGTATCATTAAGACATCCTGTTTCCAGAGAAGAAATTTTCAAACCTAAATGCTTTTAGTTACTGAAGTTTTGCTGCCATGTCCTAGTTTATTCTGTGATGCTCCAACTTTAACTTATACTAAGGACCCAGTAACCACAACTTCAAATAAATCTCTCTCCAACTTGGTTTTCTCTCAGCACGTAGCAAATCAAGTGGCTGTTCCTATATTTTGATCTTTTGAAGTAAAAATTCAGTTCATCGCTTTGGCTCCGAGAGAGGGATGCAGCTAATAGATGTCACACATCAACAGTTGCAGTGGCATTTCCTCTACTGCAGTGATTCTTTCTAAAGAGCAAAGGTTGTTGTTGCACAGAGCTTAATTATTTTTGGTCATTCCCCAAGACTGCATTAATAAACAATACTAGAAACTGAGGACTTCCAGAACCAACCCCATCTTCTCCAGTTTCACACTCTTGGCTTCATATTATCATTCTCTAACACAAATTGAGAGTCACGTGGATATTTTTCACAAGAAAATAAAAGAGAAGAGAAGAGAAGAGAAGAGAAGAGAAGAGAAGAGAAGAGAAGAGAAGAGAAGAGAAGAGAAGAGAAGAGAAGAGAAGAGAA
>NW_016690188.1:3540777-3547528 GCF_001604755.1 Lepidothrix coronata
AAGGAAAGGAAAGGAAAGGAAAGGAAAGGAAAGGAAAGGAAAGGAAAGGAAAGGAAAGGAAAGGAAAGGAGAAAAGAAAGGGAAAAAAGAAAAGAAAAGGAAAGAAAAAATTTTCCTTAAATCACTATCAGAAGAATAAGAAAATAACACATAAACCAGGTATTAGGCTGAAAAAACACAGAACCAATGAGTCACATTATTCACTGGGATACTGATAGATGCTACTGGAAAAAGCATGATACAAAGACCTAATTGAAACAGAAATGTAGCTATTGCTGGGGTGGAACTACCTAACAAAGTGTATGTAAAAAGTACCAGGAATGAAGACATATCACTTAAACTGAAGGTGAAAGAAAAATTAGGTTCTACCATTACCCCAAATGGCAAAGTCTAGTTTGGGAAGAAGACAGGGGAGGGCCATTATCATAGTTGGAGATAGGCAGAAGTGCAGTATTACATCCATCTGTCAGATAAAGACCATTTCCTGCAGAGGCCTCCAGTTCTGCAGGCTAATATCTTAGTTCAGCAATCAGCTTGTGAGAAGAGAAACGACCTCTGAATCACCTAGATTTTCCCCTCAATTCCTCCATTACAAGAAGCAGACTCTTTCTGACTCAACTTAAACATGTGAGATGGGGTGAGAACACAGCATGAGCAATTAGAGCTACAGAACCTAAACTTTTATGGTCTGCATCTTTTCTATAGCAAACATAAGTTTTAAAGGCTCCAAGGGTAACTTAGCCTTTTTGTTGAGGAAGAAAACAATTTTCTTGCCTGACATAATTCTTCACACAAGGCCAATCTAAATATACAGTTTTATTACCATCATTTACAGTTCTGAAGGAATCAGAAAGCTTACCTAACTGGAAAAGACTGATATCTCCCAGTTTCAGAGTTGGAACTGATAAAACTTAAAGGGAAAAGACTCACAAACTACAACACAAAAAAACCCCAACAAACCAAGAAACTTTGAGAAGAATCTCATGTGTTTTTCACCAGCTGCTGTATTTATTTATCCCCCACTGTCCTCTCTGCAATAGACAGGCCTTTAATACAAGCACAGGAGACAAAAAATTGCAGATTACTCTTTGACCCCTGTAGACTTCAATCAATAGAATCACATGTGATCTGAAAATTAAATCCCTGAGGTTTTCATGCGTGTGAATGAGAGTGCAAATACCAGGACTACTGACAAGGCTGTAATTCTCTTGCACAACTGTATCACTTCAGCTGAAACAATATTAATGTTGACATTTGACAATGGATGCACGCATTGCTGAGAAGGAGAGTAAGACAAGAGTTAAAATGAAAGAAATCTAATAATCAAACAACTAATGCTGTAGCACTAGCTTTCATTCTGTTATAAGCTCTGTATGTTATGCTTTGTTTTTCATGCTACTGGAATATTTTAGAGTGTTTTTCTTGCAACACTGAAGTGTAAAGGAATTTTCAATAACATGAAAGGGTACAAACCTAATCAAACAAAGTCTATGCTGTAAATACACCCAATCAGTCTATTAGGTTAACATTAAGCATCAATCAAAGTTATGTTATTTGTTTGTGACTTGCTGGATCCAGTTCTTGAAGGCATGTTGTTTCTGTGTTCCAAAGAGCTGCTTTCATATGGAAAGAACTGATTGTAGCATCAACTAGGGTAGGTTCACCTAAGGACAGATTTTGCCTATGGCTCTCAGTGGTCTATATGGGAGTCTCAACTTCACTGGAGTGTGAAGACAACAAAAGTTTCTTGACTGTTCTATAGAGATCATTTCTAAAGCCCAGTAGCAAAAGAAAAAGAAAAAAAGGTGAAATAGCCCAGCTTGGAAGTGGAGCTTGAAGTTGTTGAGAAAATGTAAAGTATCGTCTACTGTTACTTAAATCATTATCATGATTAGAGATAAACTTCAAAGGGAAGAGATCCACACTCTGGGTCGAAGCACTTAAATTAACGGATAATATTTTAATCTATCTTCATCTTCTCTGGCTGTTGCTGACACCTCTGACAAGATCTGGGTTGATCTTTTCACTTCTTCCTCATCAAACACAACTTAGTGACACCTGGGTAAGAACAAACCTTAGGTCAGAAGATCATGTAACCTGGCCTGCAATATAGAAGGCTGGAGTCAAGGAATAAGAAACAGGAACTTGGCATGATGGAAGCAATGCACCTGTAACTTCTGTCATTTAGATTCAGCCCCATGAAAAGGGCCCAGAACCATGAAAGGTGAAATGATGTGATGACCAAGCAGATCCAGCCAACTCATCAGGCAATGCCTCACAGATTTTATTTTTTTTTAAACCCCACTCTTAATTTTCCACATTAAAAATGAATTAACACATCACAGGAGCACATCCTCTGAAGCCCTAACATTAGTATGCATTTTAATAGCTAATTAAAAAACTTTAACTTCTTACAATTGCCAATAAATTCCAGACAGGACCTTCTCCTTGAGCTCCAAACCAAGAGAGAGGAGAAAAGATAGGAAATGAAAATATGCCGGTATTGCAACTGTAGATGAGAAGCAGAAACACAGATTTTCATGTTACTTTTTATGAAGGACTCACTGTGGGAATCTGACATTAATTTCAGCCAGCAGTCTTTCAGAGGAACTATTTGTCTTTCTGGTTTTGATTTGTGGGTGTCACACTCATTCACACTAACTTTTTATTTGATTATTATTTTCAGAAGTGTAAAGGGAGAAATTTAGATATGCTCATCTTTCACAGCTCCCATTGTCTTTAGCTGCACTGCAACCAGACAGGGCATTCAGGAAAAGATTAGGAAAAAAAAAAAAGCTGTTTCTGCTTTCTCTCACAGCATTCTGACAGATTTTATGATGTACTTGTGTGATGGTGACAGTTACTCATATTCCAAGACCTGAAGTTCTATATGGTTGTCCATCTGCATCAGCTTTCCGAAAGTTCCTCTGCAAACTCCATATGCATACATTTCAAATCCCAAGAGAGGGGAGCAAAGAATACGATGTTTACAGAGTTTACAATGAGAGTTTATTTGGACTTTTATCACAAAGGCTCTGTAGTTACGGTAAAGTCTATTTTCCTCATACAAAGGAACATAGAGCAAATATAACACTAAAGGTTTTACAGTGGAGTTCCTACAGTTTGAGAAAACTGTTGCAGTTGGATTACTTGAGTATTCATATCTTCAGAGGAATTTCCTGTATTCACTGTGGTTGTTTGTACTATCTAAACAGATTTTTAAAAAAATCAATATATTTAAGATATATCCTCTTCTGTCATTATCTTACCAAAACTGGTCCATGAATTGCAAGGTAAGCAGAGACACAGACATGCTGTGCTAACAAGCCTAGTTTCCTTAGTTGGAAAGGAGCTGATGCCATGCCAAAGGCTGAGTACTGATGTGGTCTGGAGTTCTCACATGTGAACCTTGGCCTCAGGCACCTGCATACATCCAATATATACAGGTCAACGTCTACAGCAAAGAAAGACAGATTTCATAAGAATAAGGCTTCTACACAATCATGCAGAGAAGACATAGGACACAACACATAATGAGGGAAAAGTACAGAGAGCTGGCAAAAGGCATCACTGAGCTTATATCAAGCTCAGATATCATGTTTCAGGTGGGAAAGAGAGGGTTTAAATTTTCAAACCAATTAGCCTTCCCCGCCTCTTCCTTGGACTCAGATAAACATTCTTTTCAAGAATGATTAAATAGAAAAAGGAGCCAGTATTAGAATCTGCTCACACCTTACACTGCGGAGAAAATTTAGTCTGTAAATTAGTACCATGGTACTGCAGGAAATTATATTGTTGAGAGAGGAGAAGGAGGAGGACTTCAGATACTTTGGGCAAGAGTTTAGAGAGAGATCCTAAAGTCCTGGTTTGGACGCATTCTTACTGTCCGGAGTCAGTGATGAGCTTTCTGCAGCTCCTTTTGATTCCAAAAAGGCAAAAGACTGGAGAAGGCATCAAACCTCCCATGAATTGGAGAATTCTGCTCTTTATGTCCTACTTCCAAACAGGCAGGACTAAAGATACAATCTTGAGGCAGGGCAGTAATGGGAAATGCAGGAAATTATGCCTGTACTGAAAAACCCAGAACTACTTGCGTTGATATGCTCCCTTTGGGGTTTCGTTGTCCCTAGAAACTAAAAACAAAACAAAATACCAAACCAAGGACAAAAAACACTAAAACTGAAAACAAACCCAAAAAACCAAAAGCAAACAAAAATCCCCAAACAAACAAACAAACAAAACCAAAAACCCCAGATGATTTTTAGGGATGCCATTCAGGTTTGGGAGAGAGAGCAAAAATTGAATTTCCCTTCACAACACATTTCTGCAAGTGTGGTGTTTTTATTATGATGAATCTAGAAAATTCAGCAATGCTGCACCCATGGGGCCTTCCCGGGGAACTGCTCTCTCCCCAGGGAGATGGCCTTTTTCTATTTCACTAAGACCATGAAGGAATTAATACTGCTAAACATAAACACTCAAAATAAAGAAACAAAAAAGGCAGTTCCCTCTCCTGGTATCTGCTGCATCTCCACGAGGGGTCTCTGCAGACGCAGCTACTGCAGCAGGTGCTGAGCGATGCGAGGCCCCGGCCAGGGCAGGGGATGCAAGGAGCAGGCAAGGAGAGTAGTGGGTGACGTGATGGGGTGGTGGGATAGGTGGGTGATGCATAGTGGGAGTGATGTGATGGGTGAGTGATGCAGTGGGTGGGCAATGCATCAGGCAGGCGATGCGATGGGTGGGCGATGAGATGGGTGGCTTCACGGCTACATCGGGTTTCATGGCAAACTAGGGAAGAAACCAGAAGCATATGGGTGTGCTATACCCCCTCGTATACCACCCCACCCCTGTGATAGTGCCACATAGGACCTGCACCCTCAGGACAGTGCTGAGCTCCAACCTTACCCATGGACTTTGGTGCTGGCATAGCTCGTGTTCTGTGCTGCTCTGCAAGGTGCTTCCTTGCCCGGACTGGGTATATGCTGTGCTAACACTAGGACTTAAACACACACCCTCAGCCCCAGAGGCCAGCAACAACTGCAGAGCTGGGCATTCTCTTGGAAATAACTGCGCACAGCTGTGGTAGATAAAGTTTTCTTCTATCCTTTTCCTCACTGCATTAGTTTTCACTACAGACAGTGGAAGTAGGAGCTTTCCAAGGCTTTTTAATTCTTTTGAATAGCCCTGGCGTTCCTGTTGTTCCCTTATTAATACTTCTACCCTGCAGTAGTTTGTCAATGCAAGACACTAAGCTGCTTCTTTTTTGATGAGACAACCTAAATTGATCATTATTTTGAAGGATGCTTTACTTTTTCTTCCATTTGAAACTTTTACGAATTCTGACAATTAATGCTGTAGGCATTGTGCTCACACTCTTCTTGTTTGTCTGTTTGTGCACGTGCACTCACATTTAACTGTCAGAAAAATAGTCAGTTTCTATAACAGAATTATGAAAAATATAGAAAATAGTATTCACTTTAATAAAAGACTTGTGGCTTCAGTATGAAGCTGGCATATAAGCAGTATAGGCAGTGAGACTTCTCTTGCCTGACTAAATTTTTGCAATTAATTTCAGGTTATCTCATACCTTGGAAAACTGCACTGAAACACGTAAATCAGAGAAGCTCTCTCCGTTACTTTCCTTTAAACATTACTGTGTTTAGAGAAAAATTGCAGTCCTTCTCCTCATCTGAATCAGAAAATCAGATCTCTGTACACTGAGAGAAGCAAATATATCTGTCCTGGATTCAAATATTCCCAAAAGATGCCTAATCCTAGGCCTTAAACACAGCTGGTTTCTGTGATACTGAATGTTCTTTAATGTATGTAAGTTTTCCTGAGCACGGGGGAGAAAGGCTCAGGGTTTAATGCTCTTATTTTCGTGTTCACATTTTGATACAGAAAGTTGATCAGATAAAGGTGAAAGGCTATTTGATGCTTTCTTAATCCAATCAATATTACAGGTCTCCTTATCTCCTTAGTGAGTCACTGGTCTGGAAAAAGATCTTAAGGTGCAAGACTCCTCCCACCTGCTCAGCTAAAGTAAAAGGCATCCCAAACCCTATCATAGCTGAACATGAATGCTCAAGGTCTGAGACAGGTTCTGGTTCAGCAAACTCCAGTTTCCTTAGTCCCCAGAAAGAGAGAGCATCCAGAGCCTCACAGAGAGAAAAAATGAAAAAAAAGGGCAAAAGAATTCCAAACCAAAAAACCTACAAAAAATAATTTGAACAAGCACTTTCCTGTTTCACTGAATTTCTATCCTATGAACTATTTATAATGTATACAGGCTTCTCCCTGAAAGCTATGGGAGCCTTTTGCAAGAATTTTATGCAGGACTCAGATATCTGTTACAGTGCTTAATTCTGTGTTTACAAAGCTTGACAACAATTTACTCCAGATTTTATCATAAATTCTGTGTGTGTATGACTATGAGCAGTCTGAGGTACATATTCTCCCACGTTGCCTTCTAATGGCTTTTTCTTACAGGGCAGGAGAGGCACTGTATTCCTGTTGACTATGAAAAGGTCTAATTTCAAAGAGTGTAGACTTCCACACAAAACAAGGCATTCATCTTCTGCCTCTTTATTTGAATATGTCATTCCAGGTATTATTTCCTGGCTTTTGTAAGCAAAAAGAAGATAAAAACCAACTAGTGCAACCGAGATTTGGACATCAAGCTCTGAAAATATCCCAGAGAATGAAAATAAAAGCAGACATGTCCCTATTATCTTTTCCCATCAAATTTTAT
>NW_016690188.1:3547538-3568928 GCF_001604755.1 Lepidothrix coronata
ACATCATAATAATCAGCACTCTGGTTTGGCTCTGCATTGGTTGATGTGATTGCATCCCAACACTGCCTCAGCACACTGCATGAGTGAGTAGAAGCCACCTTTCTCAGGAGCCTGAAGGTACCTGCATGGGTACATCAAACTGCAATTCCCTAATGCAGTGGAAGCAGGGAAACTGTCACCAAGAGAAATCTGGCATGGAATGGGTATTTCATAGGCCCACTGAAGATGTGGCGTGCAGTGAAGTATAGTCAAGTTGATTTAGCATAGCAAACAACTACCCAAGGTAACCTGTATTATTCATATTCTTTACTTCCAAGGATAAAAGCACGTTTAATAGCTCCATTTAAAAGCACATTTTTGGGAACTTACAGACACTTCTGAGTAATGGATCTATATTAGACTCCTTTGGGGCTGTATGGAAAAAGCTGTTTTATGGTTAATTTCCATTCTTTAAAGAAGGTTGAAGGAGGATTTGTAGAAAATAGCATCAGAAAGAAATTACATAAACCCATTCAAAACACACAGACCCATAGATTCTGTGAGACAGGCACTGAAATATTTTCCTGGTCCCAAGTATGCCTCACTGGGGAATTCTGGGCTCTTTTTCTTCCATTTTGCAGGTGATCAAATGCCAGTGAACTAGTCCACATGGATTTTAGTTCTATCTATATAATCCAAGGGGATGAGAATTAGTAGTGACAGGGGCTAATTATGGTACTTGAACACAAGAATCTTAATTGAAATAAATCAATGTCAGCAATGATGGTAGGAAGAAAGAACTGATGGAAGAGATTTAAAATGGAAAAGAGGAGACTGAATTACCCTTTTAAAGTTTCCAGAAAGTCTGTGACTGTTTCAGAGCAGAATGTTTTTTTCAAAGAGGAAAAAACAAAACAAAGCAAAGCAAAACAAAACTCACCAGGTAACCACCACCACATGCAACTGCTCTGTTTTATGTCACTTAGAATTATTGCCACAAGCATTTTGCAGACTTGAAATTGAGATAGGTTGCACTTGTTATGACTATCTGGCTCAAAAATTCAAGTGAATATCTAAAACCTGAGAGAACTGGAATACACAAGACAAAGACTAATTAAGAATATCATGGGTTGTGTTGCAGCTCAGTTCTCCCTAAGCAGCGTGATCTCTGGATAGATGGGCATTTGGGCTTTCCTGGGTCTCTAATGTTCCAGGATTTAGAAATATCTCAGTAAACAATTATCTTCAATCTTTTTTTTTTCCCTTTTCATTTCTAATGAGCCTAGTAGAACTGATAAAAATATTTCCAATTCAATTTTCTCTCATCAAAAATGAAATGTGGTCATAAGAACTGCTAATCTTAACTTCTACCCCACCTCATAAAAGTTTAGGTGGCAAAGTTCTGGAACAAATTAGTGGCTGATAGAATATTTTGTTTAGTTCTTGTTTTTCCTGCACCAAATGAGGTACAGTCTAGTTTCCAGCATTTTTAACTCATTACTACACAGGTGCAGTCTCTTGGATGCATAAATCTACAAGGGTTTACAATGGCTTCATGTAGACAGCAGTGGCAGAAAGTAAGTAGACGCCATCATTTGTTACCATGGAAGGCTCAGAGCTGGAGACCAGAGCAACTCAGGTACCAGAAGCTAATCATCAGCTATTCGTCCTCCCACCTTGGAAACAAGCTAATCCTTCAGAATTGGAAATGACCAAATCAAATTAGGAAAGATCAGCTGGCAACAAAATTTATCTCTCCTGCTTAGACTCCATTTAATCTCAGTCCATGGTTTGCCTTGTTTTATTTCTTGTTATACTCATTTTCTCTCCCTTCTTGTCTGTCTCTCTCTGAAGCAACACTGCATGTTAGTTACTCTGACAGTTTTATTGTCATGTATCCTCCTTGTTTATTGACACATGGCTAGACAGCTATTAGAAATTAATCAGAGGATTAATTACACCAAAGTCTACTCCTGCACACAACATTAAAGGCTGTTGTCAGAGCTGGGTTCCATCCTTTTCCACGACATCTGGATTAGCCATGTGAAGCAGTACATTCCTCTGTTTAGCAGGGATGACAGTGAGGGTTGATCAGTGCTGAGGGTCAAACTTAAAGGTTGTCCTCAAGACAATGAACTTCACCACCAGACTCCTCAGGCTGGATTTCACCCTTCTACTTATCGTTAATGGGGTTGATGTGCAGAGTGTGACAAGGCCAGCTGGCCATGCAGGACAGAGATCTTTCCCAGCCTTGCCTCCATGTTCATTTTTTGTTTGTAATTTTCAGGATTATTTTGAAAAATTGTTCAAACACCAAAATAACAGCTAGAATCACCTAACATTCAGGATATCTGTTTAGAAAGCAGATTCAGAACTGCATCACTACTGGTTTGTAAAGTTAAAAAACCTGCTCCAGGAAACAACAAAACTGAACTTTATTCCTTTTTTTCCTCCTCTTCCTTGACAATATTGAATGTTCTTCTAATGCAAAAAGAACATTTCTCCCATTAAACCCTCATCAGCCAGTATATAGTTTTTTAGAAAAACATGAATTAACAATATACCAGCAGCTAGATTGAGGTTTTATTTTACATGACCCAAATTTGGCCATTAATGTTTTTCCCATATATATCTGCATAATATTTCTCCACAAAAATATCTCAGTTATCTTTCACTTTTAATACCACTTCTTGGAAATACAGAGGTCAACAATTAATAAGCTCATTAAAACTTACAAGCTGCTTTGATTAATATTCCTTGTCTAGTTCCTTGAGAAATGTACTGTATCTCCCAGGCTAATGAAGACATGGCAGAGTTATTTACGTGTTTGTTAACAAAGCTGATTTGCATATAATTAACTGAAAAGAGCCCTGTGTTTACAATGAAAACTCTGCCAATCTCTTTTGCTAGGGTGTTTTGTGATAACAGACTAACTCCATGCCAAATTAACAAAGCAAGTTATGTTCTTAAAAAACTAAATTAACTAAAAGATATACAATTTTGGAGGCCATAACTAATAAAAAATAAAGCACATATTAAAAAACAAACTGCCTTCTTTCAAATGCTGTTTATTCGGTCATGTGGGATTTTTTGTTGTATGCTCTCATTCTTTTAATCAGTTAGATTGGGTTTTAGACACTTAAACAAATAAAGACTCTCATATTGGATTGCTCTTTCCTATGACCTACTTATGGAAAAAATTAGCACCATTTCAGCAAAGCCATGCTTTTGCACAGATGTCTTCTATGAAATTGCCTATTTTATACCTGTCATATACCCTGAAGCTCTAATTATGAAATGTTATATAAAATAACTAACAATTGCAGCCTGCAGGGTGACCAGACCTTATTCCAATTCAGACAAAAATAAAAACATGGGCCTTTAATAATTCACTTCCCATTTTGTAGGCTTTTCAGCACATGGGTCATCATGGTTTCTTCACCAAAAGGGTTGTCAGGCATTGGGGCAGGCTACCTAGGGATGTGGCTGGGTCACACTTGGAAGTACTTGGAGGTCGTGTAGATGTGGCATTTAAGAACATGGTTTAGTGGTAGATTTGGCACTGCTGGGTTGGTAGTTGGGTTTGATGATCTTGGAGATCCTTTCCAACCTAAACAATTCTGTGGTGCACAGGGACACTTGAGGGAGCAAAATCATCTAGTTTTTGATCTGACTATGCTACAGAATCCTGTAGGACTTTGATTGTGTCATTTTCCTAAGGCTAAGAGTAATAGATTTTAAAAAAAATCAAGAACTATAAACCTATTAAAAACTTATTTACATCATGTTGTATAAAAACTGTCTGATCTCACTGAATACATTCAACTTCCAATCTACTCTTCTACAATTAATCCAAGTATTACTTCACATTCCCACTTTATACCCATTTCTCTCATTTATTCATATATAAAACACTTTAAAAAAGAAAACAAAAGACAGAACATCACAAGCTAATTTCTGCAGGGGACAAGAAGCTTCAGGAGAGGTTCCTGAAGAACTTCATCTACACCAAGAAAAACTAAGGAACAGGGCAAGGCATTTAGGTTCTTAAATAAAAAACCCTCCATCTTAAAGCAGGGACAGAAAACAACGATCAACAGAGATTCCAGGTTTTCCAACATTTCTCTGCTTTAGTTGCTACCACAGCAGCAATATACAGCATACAAAAAAAAAGAGAACTTATTAAAGGAAAACTCGTGGACACACTAGCACTTCCAGTTGTGGACTTACATAAGATGGACAGAATCTGCCCTCTGCAGGGAAAAAACAAATAGCAAACTAACAAACAAATGACCCCCTCCCCCAGTGATCAGTAACAAGAAAAACAGTGCATCCAGTATTGTTTTATCAGATCTGAGGAGAAAAAAAATCCACAAACCCATCGCAAAGGAGCTGGAACGGACCAAAGCAGGGAGGAGGAGAAAGGTGGAAATAGTATGACGTGTTTAGGGTCTTCCACTCCGCTGCTCTCATTCATTTCAGAGAAGTTGTTTTCTCAACAGTCTCCATAGTTGAGACACTTTACACAGCCCTTTGCTACTGCTGACAACCTGCTGGTGCATGACTGAGAACTGACCTATTTGCAAAGCAAGAAGAGACCAATACAGTGCAAAAAAGCAATACTTGGGGCAGCTGTCATGGTCTCTCTGTTACTGGTCTAAATCATACCCAATTACCCAATGCAGGTAATAGAGAAAGACAAACTTTCCAACAAAAAATCTGATTACCTCCATGTGAAATGGCTCCACACCAAATTAAGTAGCTTCAAGTAAAAAAATAAAATAAAAATAGTAGCATTAGTTTGTATTTTGAAATGCCACAGGGAAGTTGAAAGCTTCCTAGGCTAAGAGGTCTGTTCTGAAAAACGTATGCTATACAATAATTTGTTATTGTTTCATTTTAAGTGTATTGCAGCTGAAACACTGTTAGCCAGGATCATTGTAAACTAATGTGTGAAAAAGTACCTTGGTGACTAGTCCTACTGAGTACAAAATCTAGTGGTGTAGGAGAGACAGCTAGTATAAGAAGCAGTTTTCAACTGCAAAAACAATTAGCAGACAGAGCATGGATTATTCAGTGGTGCTAAACACAAAAGGATTGGAAAGAACCTGAGAGAGACACTAAAGAATGGTATTAAAAGATAATTCACCATTTTTTCCTGACCTAGGTCATTCTTATTTTCCCCCCTGCAACATTTGCAAAACTTTATCATCTCATAAATATTGCTAAAAGAAAAAAAAAGGAAATGGCACTAAAGAAAGTATTTCTCCCATTACTCATGGATAATTCAAGTCACACACAGATGAATGGACATACATGAGTTTTATGCCAACTCTCATTTTGCTGCTTCATTATTAACAGTAGGATACTTACTCTAATCACAGTTGCTACTCTCTAGATAGAGTCTACAAAATACAATAACTATGAATCAAGCCATTTGCAAAAATTTACTGCTGGAGGTGGATGAATATTCCTAGAGAAAAACTGTGATGCATAGACCAAATGAGACTGATCTCAGCATTTCAAGTCTGAGAGAGCAAGACTGCTGTCACTAAACTTGTTCTAGGTAAAACTGATAAACACACATTTTCTAGAATTCTTCTGCATGCATAATTTATTTAGAAGCTAACTTAAATATGGGAAAAACTGTGCCACCTTAGAAAACTGCAGCAGTTAATTCAATGCTGTAAGGACAGAGCTGTGGAAGAGGATCCAGATGTAAAAGGATCAGGTCCCAAGAGTCTCTCTCACAACCTCCTTTGCATCATCCTGAAACATCGATGTGGTGTTTACTGGTGTGGGTAGGCAGTCCACAGTAAATCTAATTAAATTGAGGAACAAAAGGACCCTGGAGTGTGTGGAACCATGAATGGAGCCTGACTTTTAGGCAATTCGCTCTGACTGATTGTATGTTCCCAAGGCTTTCAGAAAGTTTCTCTTTGGAAACGACTAAAGAGTGAAAAAGGGACTTTTCTTCCTACTGCAAGGTGAGGGAGTAGATAATCTATCTCATTAATTACATGGAAATCATCACCACAGCACACGAAGCCAAAGAAGAGGCCAGACTGACTTTTTTTTTATTATTATTATTGTTCAGTCACAGTGACAGAAAAATAAGTAATAAATCAGAATCAGAATGAACTTGATGGTTTTATTTTGCAACTCATCTTGCTATTGTGACAGCCTGACACTAATTAGCACTCAATGCACAGGGGATGGATTGCTGTGGCCAATGGATCTCATTAACTGCTGTGAAATTTTCATGCCAAGACCAAGCACGACAAAGAACAGAGACCTCAGCAAATCTCCTGTCAGCAGTTGTAAGCATCACCACAGAGCCATGGGTGCATAGATCAAAGGGCACAAAGAGGGCCCACATGGCCAGCTGCCTAGAATTTTATGGATTTATTAACTTGTTTTCGTGTGAAGGCAAGGAACTGAGAAAATCACAGCATCCAGAGTTTCTCACCACTGAGTTGAGCCAGTCCATGGAGAGGGAAACTGAGGGTGCCCCAAAGCCTGTGGCATTGCTTTCATGAAAAAGTGTATGAGCAGATGTGCCATTCCAGGGGTGAGCCAGTTTGTGATCACCTTGGGGACAGGGATGGAAAGACACACTGCGGGCTTCCTCCTTTGACCAGCTGCCTATTTGCATTAAGCTTATAAGAAATTGATTCTTTGAGACTTTTCAAGCATGTTTGGAACTGCCCCGCAGCTCCATTAATGTAAAATGAAAGGCAGGAGGGAAGAAGAGTCAAGAGAGATATCAAAACAATCATAGCCAAAAGCACTGAGTGACTGCCTGATCCTCTTTTAGGAAATGGGGCTCTCAATGTTTTCTCTGTCCAGCTGCGCCCATTGCCTGTCCCCTTATGCCCCGACAGGCACTGCCAGGATGGTCCTAGGCACACCACTGAAAGCAGAAGACTCTACTTCATGGAAAAAAACCCTAAAAGTCAAGTGGATCATTTGAGACTCCCTTGATCAAGACCCTTTTTTTGTCAATTGAGACCCAGTAGTCACAAAGTTTCCCCCAATAGACTGTCTTTACCTAAACCAAAATAGGAAAAGGGCCAACAGCTTAGGCTCCCAGATGATCTCATATGGATGGTGGGGTGTGACTGACCCCATGTCTGAATTAACAGGGAACCCATAGCGATGGACTTTCCTCATCTCAAATCATTCTCCCTTTTGGATGCAGGCACAGTGAGGAGCTGCATTACAGTCATTTAGGTGACAATTGCAGACCATGACAGACCTCTTCCAGCCCCTTGCTATGGCAGGGGTTTCCCAGCCCAGGGACTACATGTTTGACAATACACCACCTCCCTTCTCCTACAGCTCTTCTAAGAAGTGTAAAGCCAACTCTGCTTAAAAACACATTTTAGGCAGAAGGAAGAACAGTCAGCATACTTTTTTACACCTCACTGTGAGCTTGTGTAGAGGCTGACAGGTCCTTTGGATTATGGCAGTTCACAGGAGGCAAAAACTCAATTAAACAATAAAACACCAGGACTATGAGTGGATCCATTTTCTTAACACCTTTTCAAGGAATTAGCCTAAATGTTTGTGCTGAGTGTATAATTAATCTTTTCTTTTTCCAGAGGGTGACTTCTGAACTGAAAATAGAAGTAAACCTTTTCCTTAAAAGAGGATCATTTCATGCAAAAAATGTGTATACAAAAAGGTTGCTTTTAACTAAGTTTTTTTTTTCTTTCTGTTTACAATTTAAAAAAAAAAATCCAGATCAGAATTAGACATCCAAGTAGCCTAAGTGATTTAATGGCTTTTGGATTTCCTTTTTCCCAAAGATGTGAATCAAGATACAGCATTTAGGCTGCAGGCAGTAAGAAGAGGTCATTAGTACCTTTTCATTTTTTATTTCTGAGAGGAAAATTAAGTACGTTTATTCATATTCCCTTTCAGAGACTGCTTATTTTAACCAAGAAGCAAGAGACATGTCTTCTTATGTTTATGATACAGTAGTCAAGAAGTAAGAGGTCTGCTATCTACCCACAACCTTCCAGGCTCAGCTGAATACTTTATCAAACAGAAGACAGTTTCTGGCACACAGAATTGGAATATCTTGGACCATGATGTTTCTGGTCAGGCCTGTGTACATAACTTATTTATTTATGGCATTTTTAATAGATGCAACATCAATATTTGATGATGTCTTATGAATGATTAAAAATCAAGAAAATCAAGAACATGAAATACAAACATCTACTTTTAAGTGATGATGGGGTTGTGATATCCATAAATAAATCATTTGGTGGCCAGTCCCAACTTTCTGAGATTGAATTAAATGAACAGGCACTTCAGTGGATTTACAGCATGTTTACAGCCATGTCTGTGGGAGCAGAATCTGACCAAGGGATTTCAAAGTGGAATCTAATGAAGTTATCCCAGAACAGTATGTGAGTTTTTAGCTCCTTAGAAAATGTATTATTTAAATAAAAATATATAAAATCTTTGGTTAGAAAGGGACAAGCAAATTAAATTTAGATAGATGTAGGTCTACTTTTGCTTTTTGGCTTCTTTGTGATAAACAACAAAGGCCTAGTTTTACCTCAAAGAAATTTGCTCTAAAACCAAACAAAAATAAGGTTTTAAAATGTGGAATAATGCACCTGCAAATAATTTTCTGCATCTGAAGACTTCTTCACAGTTTATGATCTCATAATTTAATTGACAGGTAAAATTCATTAGACTTGCTGTTGTTGTTTAGCTGTTGTTTTGTTTAACAAAAAATGCTAGTCAGACAGTAGGAAACACTCATTTCTTTGCAGCAGTGAACTGAGATGAAAGCCACAATAGCTAGTATCTTACTTGTATATATTAACAGCCTGAAAGACTTTACTGCCTAGAATGACAAAACACAAAATGTGGGGGTAACCCTAATATCGTAGTTTCACAGGTGTGGACTGATTCACAGAGAAATAAAGAAATTAAGTAAGTCTGGTAGTACAATGACTGAATATTCATCTAATGCATCCTCTGTTTCTAGCAAAGAGAAAATTCCTTTGTTTCATCACGGTTTGAAGAGTATGAACCTCTCTAAAAACCCACTTTCTTTTCTTTGTGGATAACTGGACACCAAGGAGGTAAAAATGTGAGAACACAGAGACAAGAGACAGAGAACTAGGTTTTAGGGAAATTGAAGTTAAAATATAAGGGATATTTATTTCAAAGTCACCAAACTACTAATGACGACTCCAGAGAAACTGCAGCCAGTCGTGAAGAAGATATCATGAGCCAAAATTCAGATTTTGCCTGATGTGTTTTGAATCAGCACAATCATATTAACAAATAGTGTATATATTTTTTAAATCCCAAATTAATTTTTACCAAATCCATTTGTGTGTGTTTGTGTATGTTTTTAGTTTAGGAAAGAAAACCAATATATTAGTACAAATAGATATATATGCATGTGAAAGACAATGAATTTACAACCGTCATTTACCTGTTTCTCCACAGATGTCATCTCTTCTTTGATTTGTTCTGCTTTGTTACTAGCTTGTGAATATGTTTCTGAATAGTACCTTGGATATCTCTGACTTTTCCAGATCCTGAAAGCTGTTAATGAACTATTTGTTTCTGCAGTGAATTTACCTGATTCCCTCATATTTTGTCTGTGTATATGCCAGTAGGATGTCGCAGCTGTGCCAATTTTATAAATGTGATAGTTTGTAACTCTAAACATCACTATAAGGTTGAATGGATTGTTGTTTCCCAGCAGATAATATAGAGATAAGTTAAGAAAAGTGACCAAGAACTGACAATGAGTTAATAGGTCAATCATGAGAAAGCTGAGGTCTCTTGACTCCCATATCACTGCCAAAAGCTTTCCAACAGCACTGTGAGCATCAGTACTACAATGAAGTGCAAACTGTCTTTTGCCTTCATAACTGAAGTATTAGTCCTTAAATGAAGGGACATGGAGCTTGCTAAACTAGCAACATCTCTTTTATCCCATCTATAGATTGTAAATTCCAAAGATGGACAGCTACAGGATCATTGTTCTTATGTGCAGTATCATCCTCAGTGAGGAATGGGTGCCCCACATGACAGATCCAGCATGTACCCTGACATAATGATGTCCCCTGACACATAGATTTCTATTAAGAACATGAAGTACCTGAAGAATCCTGCTGGCAATATTGCAGGAGTGACAGCAATTAACCAGAATCCATCTGACACATCTTAAAGAACTGCAATTTTAATTAAAAGTTTGAGCCATTCATAGGTTTGCACAGTATTCTTCTGTCTGGTTCCTCTCTGTGGTGGTTGTAAATTGCAGCTACTCCTTCTCTCCATTTTAATTAAACGTTGTTAACCTGACATAATCAACTCCCCTTAATTTTTTATTTTCTTTTTTTTTAAAAAAACAGTTATTAAATAAATGGAACTCAAGTGCTATTTAGTATTTACCAGATTCATCAGTGGTTAAATACAATAATGTTGATTAGATGTCTCAGGGTTAACTTGATTAATTAATTTATCTCCTTTAGAAAATTTCCTTCCATGCTGACAAAAGATCACAGCAGAAAGGTTCTCCATGTATTGTCAGCGTGTCAAATGCAGGTGTTGGTGGTTTCATCTAAATCATGGCAGTGGCTGGATGAATGTCCTGTTCTGGGGTTTTGGGCTCCCTGGAATTGCTTTCCATTCTGTTGAGTTGCTGTGGATTACACAGCTTCACTAACACCAATGTTGGAGAGCTAAAGGTCTGCAACAGAAGATTTTTCTTCTTTGTTTACCCTCTGTCTTTCCCAAGGTGTGTCCAGAAGGGGGAATTTCCCCAGAGATATGACTTTATCAGAGTTTAACTCACACTTTTGCTGAACCTGATGTTCTCTACTAAAAGAGCTTTTACTTTGGAGGGTAACATCTCCCGCTACGGTTCAAAACTGACACAGCCTATTCTTTACAAAACAAACCAGATTTTGTCTGATAAATTCAATGCAAAATTTTGGGACAGACCCTAAGGCTAGGAAGAGGAAAGGGTAGCCCTCATCAGTCACAGCAAGGATCCATTCAGACTGATATCCAGACTCTGACCCTGACCTCTGACCTGGAGAAGAGCGAAAGAGTAAGATAGGTATACAGAGTCCTTTGCCAAAGCAATCTCCAGTCTCCACCAATTGGAGGGCTGGAGTCTTCTTGAGCCAGGCACAGTCTGTATATATTTAAACCCAGGGAAGTTGTGGATTCTCCATCCCTGGAGGTTTTTACAATGAGATTGGATGTGACACTTAGTGCCATGGTCTAGTAACCACAATGGTAGCGGATCAAGGGTTGGACTTGATGATCTCGGAGGTCCCTTCCAATCCGGCTGATTCTGTGATTCTATGATCAGTGGATCTATTTTTCAGTAATTTGCCCTGCACAGCATGGACCTGTGCAGTCCTTTGTTTTCTATAGTGTTCTTCAACCAGGAATGGGGGAACCCTTCAGAAAGCCTCATTGCACTCAAGGATGCTGGGCAGAATGGGGGGCTGTCAGCAATGTTTTGACTTTGTCTTTTTTGCTACACTGTGAAACTGAAATTTTAATGCTTCAAATTCAAATAGTACCCTATTTTGGCACTGCTGAACTTCAAGCATGTATTTTGAGAGGTGGGTTAGGAAACAAGATACAAGTAAAAGGGGTGAAAGAGGCAGAAACTGCTCCAGAATGTCATAAAAAGAATTTAAACCATGATTTAAACTGAAAGATCCTTTCTATTTTTCCAAATGAAATTTAACCGTCAGGAAGTTTGGGAAGTTTGATATTGTCTCAAGGAGGAGCCCCTCCTTCTTACAGGAGCCATATGGATTTCTCCCCCTGTTTCAAGTTTTCACAAGCTCTTGCTTTCACATAAACTTCACTGGTCCACCCAACTGGTATCCTACCTCCAGCCATGGTCAACAGCACCTATTGTGAGCTGTCTCATTTAATTTCTCTTAGGAGAGTCAGTCACAGCATCCAGCTAGACTACGAAGCTATTTATGACCCTCCTAGGGCTTGTCTCATTGAAACCATTACCAGGCTGCTGTTCAGGTTACTTGTGAAATAGGACCTGTGAATGACGTACTTCTCTAATGCAAACTTCTCCCTTTAATTTCAAACTCATTTTCCTAAAGCTTCTCTGGTGCTGTGTGGCATCCTGTCAACATTCATTCCATGACAGTCTGTCACACACCAGTGGAATTAATGTTGGGTTTGGTTGGGTTTTTTTTAAAGAGGTTTATTACAGACTGATTCTAAGGTTAGGCACACTCAGTTACTTGTCCAGAAGCAAGGTAATTTATTTATCTATATCCTTAAAATAGCTGTTGTTTTTTATTCCCCCTCCTTTACTTCCATATCTTTTCCTCTGTGGATTTGGGTAAATCACTCTCCGGGGCCAGGAATATCATCTTTGGCTGGCTTGATTTGATCGATCTATTTTAGACCTCAGAACACCATCATGGTGAAGAAATATTTTCTGCAGTAAGTTAATAGAAAAATGGAAATCACTAATAATAAGAGAGAGGAGGGTTTTTTTTTATTACTCAACCCTTTACCTACATAGAAGACCCAGGGCTGAATTATTCTTCCCGCCTAGATAGTAAATCCAGCTTGATTGCATTTACCAAGGTTGGACATTTTGTAACTGAAGGTAGGATTTAGCCAGGCAAACTTACCATGCATTTTCATATTTCCTACTGTTGCTGATGCTCTATACTTACAGCTCCTACGTCCTTTGGAGGGTGCAGAAAGCTATGTAAGTGTTCATTATTATTATTACCCATTTCACATCCCTATACCACATGCCTTTTACAGCATATGGTCTCCCATACAGCGAGTTAAGCATACACTTAACATTAGGCTTCCTAAGTGCTTTTTCCAAATAGAGATAGCTGTTAAAGCTGGCTTATACTTTCACCTAAAATGTGTGCTTTAGTGTATATAGGGGTAAGACCTTCTCTGTTCAGAATGCTTTAATGTTTTAAGTTGAAAGTTAAGATTGGGAATCTACCTCAACTGATTTTTTGAGGGAAAGAGTCTAGAAAACTGATTAATTTGACTGAAAAAAAAAGTGCCTCCTCCTTCACAGACATATGCACATACACATAATCACTCCCTCTTTTCTATTTAAAAAATAAAATACAACAATTCTGTCAGCCACTTCAGTAGGAAACTGATGATGCTAATTTCTGGAATAGTCACTTGGATTTTTGCACAGTTACCCTATTTCTGCCCAGAGGAGTTAGGGATTCCCTTAGGATAGATGGAGGATGATTTTTTTTATGGCTGAGCCAGTCATCCTGTTGGAGTGCTTTCCTGTTGAGTAGAATGCCTCGGACCTCAGCCATGAGACTCAAATGCAAATTCCAAGTAGGCAAACTGCATCCAGCTCTGAATACATGAGCACTCCAAATTGGAAGCTTCATTTATTTTAAAAAAGAAATTATGAACAGTTTCCCCATGCCTCACATGCCATAAACTGGAGGTTAAAATGCCTCTTATGTCTCAATGTCTCTCTCCATGTCTCCAGAAATGTGACATGGAAAGAAGCACCTTGTAATTTTATCTGGCTCTAATAATAAATATGAAGAAAACCCCTACCTTCTCATTGATCTGAAAAGAGAGAAATGACACCATGTGCAACCCTCAACCAGTGGTTCCTGATTTACAGCCAAGCACTCCAACTTTTCGTATAGGGTTTTTTCTGTATATGCTTGCACAAGCAAGCTTGTATATCCACACACACGCAAACACACAGAGCAAAATCTGAGGAAATAACCAACCTCCTTCATCAAGAAGCAAGAGAAGAATACAACGTCCAATTAAGGGAAGAGACATTTTTCTCTTTATCTCAATCCTTGATCTGCTTAAATTTTAATCATCTCAGATGCCAGCTGCAGCAAAGTTCTGGTTTCACTGAAGGTGTATGATTTTTATTTTGACACACATCAGTGTCTCAGGGAGAGAATAGACACTGAATTTCTTGGCAGTGAGTTCATTAACTGGAGGCTGGGTATTATTAGCCTTCCACCAGCTCCTCTCTGCTCCATTTCACTGGGCTCCATGTACCAAAGTTGTTCCTTTTTTTCTGCGCTTTTTCAAGACCTCTCAAATTCAAATCCATTTGGTGATCACTTGCGGTTTGCATGTGATTGAGTGGGTCAGGCTTCCAGCAGATTGAAAAAAAAAAGAGGGTCACATCGTCTGGGGACTTAAAAATAAGAATAACAGGGAAAATCTGTGGCAAACAATATTAATAATTCACCTGTCCATCACTGCAGCTCAAAATTGGAAGAAGATCCTCTCTCCTCTTGACAGATAGGCAGGAGGAAAAACCCTGTCTCAAATGATTAAAGGAGGCAGTATATAACAAGCTTTCCCCATGCTGAGAGTGCCAAGAAAGAGGCTGGTCAATGATATTTAAACACACATTATCCTTCCATCTTCCTGTCATTTTGTTCTGCAAGCTGTTCAGATTTGTCTGTGCCAGTAAGGCGGCTGTGAAAAGCAGCTGAGCAAACAAAGAGAAAAATCAGTCTGAGAACAGGATTTGGATTTCAAAATCCATCCCTGGATTTTTTTGCCCTTTTCCTCTCTTCTTTTTCCTCCCTCTCCTTTCTTTCCAACTCATTAACTTTTAAATACACCGACACCCAAGCAGAAGACAAGCAATGCAGGCAAATGGAGAATGCCCTGTTTTATGAAAGAATGCAGAGATTTTTAACATGAGGAGGAAAACACAGCCTCAAACTTTTCTTATCTCCTCTCAAGGCGTTGGTTGAAGCACTGGTGGGATTTTTTATGTCTGTCTTTATGCCCTTCCTGCTTAACTCCTTCCCAGTAGGACCAGCCTGTTGAGTCTTTTAGGGCTAATGCACAGAAAACACTTGGCTACTGCAATTGCCCGGTATTCTGGGACCACTGACTCCAGCTGTATACAACACATCTCAGATGTAAAGATAAAGTTCCCTTGTGTTCTCATTAGATGTTGCTTCCTTTTCAGCAGAAAGGACACTCAGACCGGTGGCTACAACAGTGGTGCACAACCTGTGTCCCCAGAGGAACCTGTCCCAGCCCTGCTCTCACCAGACCTGCAGAAGGATTATCAGAGGAGTAGTTTTCTCTCTGAAGAGATGGGGAGGGGATGAATCAGGAGACAGAGGCAATAGCTAAACAGGACACACCTATACCAGCCTGGAATAACACTGAGATTTTATTTGCCATGTGAGTAATCAAAAGGGCACTTGAAAACAACAGGTAATGTATTAGAAATGACTAAGCTGATCCTCCTTCAACTTGAATGTAAACTGAGATCCACAGAAGGCAAAAGAGGTATTTATTCACCCTTTTTCTATGATAGATTTTATTTTAAACTTGAACATCAGATTGACTATGTAAGAAAGGGTGGAGTTTACCCACCAGGTACACCTGGATGGAAAAGCAGTCCTGGTTGTCAATATAATAGATCTGCATGACTCAGCACAGGTATCATGGAGTTTGGCTAATCTTTTGATTTCTAACATTTATGATTCTTGACCAGATACTTGAGGTTTTAAAAAGGCAAAGCCTCTCCCTGTCCCCAGGATTAGCTGGCAGGAGAGACCAAAGTTGGAAAAAATTTTGTAATCATGGTATATTTGTTTTTTATTCTAACCCTTTTGTAGATTTTTAAAATATTACCAATAGATTTGGTGGCTCACAGCATCTTTTAATATGCTCCAAAGCTCAGGCATATGTGAATTAAATCATATTTATTTCGTCACAAGGAGATAGAGATGTAATTTTGTTTGTAGATGAAAAGGTCTCTGAAAAAACAGAAATGATAATGGATTTTTTGAACCTCAAAGATGCCATGCTATTGGAAAGCAACTGCATGTGTATAAATCCATCCTTAATCAAAAAACTGCTTATGATTCCCTTGATTTGCAGGGAAGTATGTACTTAAAAACTTCTCTAAGGTGAAATAAAAGTGAATGAGGCAAAGTCAGAGCTTCCTACCAAGACTTCTTTCAGGACGCCTTTTTCTATATGTTTGTATGGAGGCTCTTGACATTTGTAACAGCTGCCAACCATATCAGCTGCAGTTTAGAATAGATTAGTGATAAGATACCTTAGTAACAGCAACCAGCAGCACAAATTAGATCTGCGAGAATAAAATGATCTTTCGATTTCACAGTCAGGCTGAATGCATTGGTTTGGAAAAAATCAATTCTTTTGGAAGAAGATTCAAAATTCTGGAGTTCAGGAAGTTGCACTGTTTAATGTGAATGTTCTGGTCAGAAGAAAAGAAAATTCATTCAGCTGCCCTCAAAATAAATCCAGGAAAGGAAGAAAAAATTACCTGTGTGTATTGGATTACCAGCAAAATGAGATTTCTACTACATGAAGTACATTTTACTTTATTAATAGCCAGGTTTAATTCTCTTTAAAATCAGTGATTAGAGGGTGTCTTATTAGTTGAGCTTTGTGTTCAAACTACACTGTAGACATTAAGCTGTCTCTTTATTTTACATTTCAAAGATTTAAATAGGATACACAAACACAATCTATGTTATTTACTTTAATGGAGTAGCTTAATTGCTCCCCAAGCTTTTCTGTACACATTATAAATAATTGCAAGACACAAATAGAGAGCAAAAGGAGCAGCCTCACAGATGACACCATAACCTTCCAGTGACTCACTGCCACTCCTCTGCATTGAGCACTTAATGGCATATATTAAATACATAGTGCCTCAGAAACAAAAATGTTTAAGTCCAGGGCAAGTTAAAGATTTATTTTCCAAAGGAAGAAGAAGATGGTCACCCCAATTATGCAATTGGGACCAAAAAGCTGTAGAATGGAACACATATTAGTCACAGTTACTCCCAACCCAGGGATCTGGCAAGAAAGTTGTGGCACATCGTTCTTGAATGCATCAGAAAAGATGATGCAGACCACAGCTAGATATATGTGTGTAGTGATGGGAAGTGCATCTCATTACTACCTGCCATGTAGAAATAAGTCTCTCCTGCTGGAGCTGAGGAGAGTATGCACATTGGAGGCTTTCAAGGAAAATTTGTAGTGAGTGAATGTTCACTGCACTGGTAAATAGAAGGTGGAGGGGTTCACATGTTACTTCTCATTTTGGAGCCTTCATGTCCCAGAGGCCAAGCACTGAGTTGTTGTGCAAGGAGATGCCCCTTTGGGGTCAGGCCTTTCAAGCATTTGATGTTAATGCCTTTGGCCTATGCTTCTCATGAGTTCCCTCAGACCTCCCTTTGCTTTGTTGCTCTCAGGAAATGGCACATAGATCCATGTTGAGGTCTAAAACTGATGATAAATGCTAACTTTTCATAAATGTTAGGCTTGATCTCATGGAACAAGCTAATTACTCAAGGGGAAGTTAAGACAATTTTTTCCTGTACAGTCTGAGTAGAGCTACTTAGAAGAGGAAAAAAAACCCCACTTACTTTAAAGGAATCATCTCCTATTGCAAAAAATTCCAAAGCTTTGCAAAATCAGCTGGATTTTTCCAGAACTGCATTTGGATATCTCTGTGTGTGTATGTGTGTGTGTATGGTTTTGTGTGTGTGTTGGGAAGGAAAGTATAACAATCTCAAAGCATTCTGCTTCAGCAGTTCTGACATTAAATAATTTGATTGTTCTATCAAAAAAGCATTCTGCTGAATTCAATTTTCATCATTATATTTTACTTTGTATGATTAAAAAGGAGAAGGGAGAGTAGAGGCAGGTCAGTGAAGCTTGTTTGGATATATAGTATCAAGTTTCTGATGGAGTTTTTTTTCAATTTTATTTCATAAAGAATTTTTTTAATTTTTTTTTTTTATCCACTAAGCATAGGAAAATAGCAAATATGGAAACTTAAACACTGTCAGAAAAACAGTGAGCTCACCTGAGAGCTGCAGATCTTCGTGATTTTTAACAATTTTTTTCATGCTTGCATCTGACAGCCTGACTGACATCGAGCTTTGGTGGGACTCTGGGTCGATCTAGTTCCCTGGTTCTGGTCTTTTTACAGGAATTGGAACTTTTTAGTCCTTGCAGCTGCCTGAGAGAGCTGACCAGGAAGCCTTTGAGCCAAGGGAAAGATCTTTTATAATATCAGGGAGCTTTTGAGTCAGATCCTATTATTGTATATTACTGGGATGAGAGTCAGAAAATGTAGATAGGCAGATGGAAAGGCAGATCACTAGAACTACTTTTGAAATAACTAAAACAAAAGAATAACAGAACACATATATTACAAAAGGAAATAATCAAATTTGCATCTGTTCCGAGAGATACTATGTTCAATCATGAGCCTGCTCTTCAGCCATGTTATTTCCACATGCACATTGAGCAGATAATATAAATCTCTTGCTGTACCAAATCAAAGATTTGTCACTTAAAATAACAAAGATTTGGTAATATGACAGTCCTGGTAGAAGACTGATTATTTGCATGGCCTGGTGGAACATGACCTGCTAAACCCTCATTAATTTACTTTACTATCATTTGTTATACAAAATTTGTTGTACAAATTCGTTATACAAAATATATACATTTCACTCATACACACACACATAGAATTTAAAAAAAGAATTAAAAGTCACAGTGACATTGAATTTGCTTGATTCTAATATGCAGCACTCTGCTACCTCCTCCACTCCTCTGATTTGTTACCAACTCATTCTCTTCAGGACATGAAAGAGCATTTCCAAGCAGCTTGAACTGCCTTTGATCAATGGAGTTTGTGTCACTTGACTGTATAGAAAAAGCCAGCAATTCACAGAAGTTTTCTTCCACAACTGCGAATTCTAGTCCTTCTCTGCTGAACTGAGTAAAAGTGCCATCTGCCTGCTAAAATCCAGAGTATGTTTTTTTCTTTTGTTTTGAACACACCTGATAAAAGCAGATAGGATTAATGTTCTTCCAAATGGAGAAATGTAGCTAATCAATCCTAGCACCTCACAGATTTAGATCCAAACTACCAATAAGTTGCAGGTGGCTTTCCAAAAAAGTCTCACAGAAGGTGGTGGGTTATACAACTGGGTCTGCTGAGTCAACCTCATAGTCTGACCCATCATCTTAAACAGTTTTAGGGACACAGCCACTTTGTACTTACCTGATTTGATAAATAAATTAGATTGTTATATTTCATTGTGATACTTTCTGTCCCCAATATAAAAGCCCAATTTCTTTTTTTCACTTCTTTTTCTCTGGGATATCCTCATTCATGGTTTCTACAGCTTAATTTTGCATTGTAAGGAAGAATCTAAAGTTGGACAGAAGAACCTGAGACAACCTGGCCATTTAACAGCTGCTTGGTGCTAACTAAAGTTGAGTAGTCTCAGCTCTCTATTTGAAATTCTACCTGTGATCCACACATTTTTGATGCTATTAGTAAAAAGACTCAATCGAGGAAGAAACAGGTCTTCAGAACAAAAAGAATCCTTAGATTTGACTGGAATTTTTGTGAGAAAATACTTTTCCCATGGAAATAACTGACTCATTAGTAGCTTTACAAATTGTCATACAAAAAATGCATGCACCAAATAGCCCTTTATTATGTGTGTTAGATGACTGGGATCAGTACTGTTTAGCTACCATGAAGCAGCAGAACTGCTGCACCAGGAAGGAAGAGCATCTCAGCGCTGGTAGTTGAGGTGTGGCATAGTTCAAGTACAAAATATGCAGTAAGAAACAAAAGGTTGAAAAGAATTACTTGGGCTACCACCAGCATATTTCACAGTCAGCGCTCTCAGTGTTGATTGCTCAAATCTCTCAGGGATTTGAAGACCTCTCACATCCTAACTGTGTCTTATGGCAAGGTGTTTTAGGCACACATTAGGTCAATATTTTCTCTGTGAATATCTATGGAAGCCAGTGAAATTATCTGTTGCTACAGGTAAGTTATTATACCAAGTGGTCTACTGGCCTATACCCCAAAACAGCACTTTTGACTCTGTGGAATCAAGGATCATACACAATCAAATGCATCACCGAGCAAAGGCTGCTCATTGAGTCCTTCCAAAGGTGCCATAGACAAACACCTTCACAAAGGTCTTCTTGAAACACATGCAGAATATTTATAACACGCTGGGACAACAAGCCTTGAAGGATTAAGTTTTCATGTTGCAAAGACACTCTGTGGTCAATCTCAAACTACAGGGGAGTGATAGCCATTCTTCTGAGGAGAAAGACATTTCTTTCTCCTGCCTCTGGTAGGTGGTATAAGATGAATAATCTTGTTGGGACAGAACTTAGGTGGTGCTAAGGGCCTCAATTAAATAAAAACATAAAAGGAAAAAAAAAGAGTCCTAAGATTTGAAGACTCTCAAAACACCTTCTCTTTGGGGAGGAAAAATGACAAGGAAAACAACACCTCCCTGACTCCCACCTTCAAAAATCCTAAAGCCAGCAACTTTACAAACCTTTCATCTGATGTTTTCATGGGGTGATTCATCTATGAATATGTTTAAGAAAACAAGTAGATGTTGTAAGTGTTGCAATTCTCTGTTATCAACAGAAGTGGAATAGCTTGCCACCCTGCAAGACCATCATACCGTCACTGTCTATTAGTATGCAAATACTCCAGATCAGCTTTCCCATGATAGATTTATATTTCTTCTAAACCTGGGAGCTTGATTGCTATTGAAATCTTGGCTTCCTAATCATTGGCTGCCATTGCATTGAATGTCAAGTATTTTAAAAGTATCAGTTATCCTCCTCTCTTTCTCTTTACTGATGTTTTTCACTACTATTTAAAAGGTATGCCTTTCTGAATGACATTAAAATGGACATCTGGCACCCCTCTCCAATGCATAACCTATATCATACTAAAAATTTACAATGTCATCACCTCACACAGAGGAAAAGAACATGTTAAAATGGGACAGAATCGTGTCTTCCTTTAGTTCACTGCTTACACCTTTTCCCTTTAGTCATGAGAAGCTGTACTTTATGAGCCTACAAGGTCAACAATAGGGAAGTTCATGAGTATTTCCCAGTAATAGAGATATAAAGAATGAATAATCTTTAACTTACAGTAATGGGGTACTTTTTTAAAGCCAGGATGTTATAACCATTTAATTAAGATAATAATGGGGCACTTACAAAAGAACAGAGCTTGCTTGGTATACATCATCTTGGAAAATTCCCTCTCTCACCCTCAAACTAACAGGTCATATTGGATGTCATTAATTCAGCTAAGCAGCTCTAGGGCACTCTTGAATTTCAACCCAGAACACAAGGGAGCAGAGGCAGGCTGCCAGGTAGTAACTCACTGAAAGGAAGAAGGGAAAAAAGAAAAAGAAAAGAAAAAGGAAAAAGAAAAGAAAAAGGAAAAGAAAAAGAAAAAGAAAAAGAAAAAGAAAAAGAAAAAGAAAAAGAAAAGGAAAAAGAAAAAAAGACAGGAGGAAAAGAAAAAATGGC
>NW_016690188.1:3569053-3764532 GCF_001604755.1 Lepidothrix coronata
AGAAAAAGAAAAAGAAAAAGAAAAAGAAAAAGAAAAAGAAAAAGAAAAAGAAAAAGAAAAGGAAAAAGAAAAAGAAAAAAAGACAGAAGGAAAAGAAAAAATGGCCTTACTTATAGGCAGTATTTTCATCTAAGTGAAGATACGCTGTCCACATATATTAAGAGCTGAAGACACTAAGAAGAGAGAAGTGCTTTTAAAAATAAATTGTGCAGGAGAAGTGCCTTTGGATTCCTCACCAACCAAATTTAGTTTACCAGACTGTAAGCTTGCAAACAAGTCTGAGACAGAACGTTGTGCATTCTGGAGTGTAACTCCATCCTCTTGCAAAGATGGGATTTAACATCAGCGATGAAAATGTTAACATTCATCCTCAACCTTGACATCTTCAAGCAAGAGTCTGCAGAGACCAAGTCTGTCCTCCATTGCCCCAGCAGGATTTGCAGAAACCCTCAAAATGTTGGTTTCAGTTAGCTCTGGAAACTTATGGTTGCCAGGTCATTCCCAGAGAGCCTACTCAGGAGAACAGTTTGGCTTCCCAAAATCCTAACAATGACATAGATTTGTGGCTTTGAAGATGATGGGTGAAGAAGAGCTATACAAGTGATGATTTGAAGGAAGACTTAGCACTCCTTTCCCAAGACAATTGTTTTCTAGTCATGGTTGTTCTGATTTCAAAATGCTGACTGAATACAGGCAGACATGCAAAGTGGGAGGGATTAAAGAATATATGCCAGTCACTAAGCTTTTCTTAGTGAAGAATAAGTGTGTTAAGGAAATTGTGAATGGATTTCTTGTCCTGAAAAAAAAAATATCCAGCACTTGGTGATGGTAGGTCATAGCAAAATCCAACACAGGAAATAAAAAAAGAACATTTTTACATTTTTACAATTGCTCTGTAAGGAGAATTTTTAAAGGGGGCAGAGGTTAATTTTGGACCTGGTTTTAAGCTTGGTCATAAGTCTTCAACCTCTTTTGTCTCTGCTCAGATTTAATCTTTTCTGACAGTACCTTTACGGAGAGAAAGATTCAATCCACTAGAACAACAGATCATCTCAAACAAAACTTGTCCAGGTTCCTAAAGCCAAAGCAGTCTCAAAATTAATATATGCCAGTTATGTTAATAGTTTTCCAGCAATCAAACAATCAGCACGGATTGTTTGAACAGGCCTGGATTTATAATGAAGATATTAAAATACAATTTCCTTGCAAAGTAAATAAATAGAAGAATTAAACTCCCCATGGAGAAGTAAAATTGTTTATTAGCATCACTGTTAGCAAAGAGTAGTCACCTGTACACTTAACAGAAAGTGATCTCTAGCTGCATCAAGTCTGTATTCTAAGTCCTTCCTGGATTCACAAAATAGTACTGGTAGAGAAAAACAAATCAAAAACAGATGCAGTCTGTGGGAACTCTAGTAACACCTGAAATCTATCATTACATAATTTATTTTCCTTCTCCTCAATGCAAGAGTTTTACCCTATATTTATTTTAAGTGCATTCTGTTGTGTCCCAGCTGTGTCTTATCTTTTGTGAATGAATTTTGTGAATTGTAATATTTGAACCATGGAGAGGGAAATTCTACATGCATGGTCATTCCCCAGTTCTTTACAGGATCAGACCCCAAGACAAATGTGTGATAAAGTGTACAGAAAAGGGAAAACAAAACACAAAGACAGTGTGAGCCTTTTGAAAATGAAATGGGAATGAGACTGACAAAAGCAGTAACAGCAGCCCACCCACACTCTTTATTTTAACCATCACTAAATCCACTTTTTGTTCACTTTTAAATTACGGTCAATACTAGATCAAGCATCCCTTCCTAGTCCCTCCCCTGAATATTGCAGATTAAAAATTTTGCTAGATTTCCTATACGTTCTTTAAAATCTCTTACAGCAGAGAAAACTGAAGTATCTCTGAATTGTCTTTGCCCTTTGAATCCATCACACTGACAAGATGCATCTACTGCTTTCTTCAGAGAATACAAACGCCGTGGTCCCCCCCCGAGTCCCACAGGCCACTGATGGCAAATGTCACTAAATAAATTTCTTCCACCTGTCAAATCCATTCATTCTATACTAATAGAGTCCTTCTTTCTGTTGCATTGACCACTGTGGTCCACAGATAGACTTTGACTTGGGTTGGGCATACCAAAATTATGTGTGGGCTTACTGTCATTGTAATATCAGCAGCTCTGTAACCTCTAGCTTTTTTTCCCATAAGTCAGTCTCAGAGCTGACTATATTCCTATATTGAAGAGGGAAACTAGGGAAGCCCACAGGAAGAAAGAAAAACTAAGAAAGGAGATCTTGCAGACCAACATGTCCATCTCTGAACTAACAGTCTCTGATAGTTCTTTCTGTTTGCATAAATTCAGCCTGGATTTTGTAAATAATAAGCTTGCATTTCTTGTTATGCATAACCTCTTTCAAGGTAAACAACATCAAGTTAGTGATTCACTTCTTACCTCTTTAGCCATATGCTTGTTTGTACTGCCCTCATCTTGGTCAAGGCATTGGTAAAGCTCCAGTACTGAATGCTACAAGTCACCGCGTGGATTCCTAGCAAGGAAGAGAGAGAATGGAAAGCAGCCTACACCCTGCACTATACAGATACACCCACACTCTTCTGGACATTTTATTACAGCTCAGGCTGTATTTTGATTTAGAAAAAAAAGTTACAAGCCTCCCAAAGAATTCCACGGAAGGCTACGAAAAAAAGTACTTGCTGTTGCCACAGGGTACAGGTGGGGTCTGCAGGTGAATTATCCTGCTGTAAGTACTGTATTTACAGATAAATTGCCAATAGATTCCACTTGAGATTGTATATTCCTGTTATAGGATTTTGTAGGACCAATACAAAGGGTACAAATGGGATGTGTTTTCCTCTATTCATCTTTTTTACCTAAAACCTCTCAAGGCAATCCACACTGCTACAGACATGAACACCTCTGCACTGTCTTTGAAGACAGGCTAACTACCACCCCTGCCTGGCAGAGCTCTGGGGCTGAGCAGGGATTGCAGCTACTTTCTGTCACCATACGTCCCTCTGCTCTGGTTCATAAAGCATGGACAGACCAAAATAAGGTAAAGAGACATTATTCCACACCACATGGAATCAGTGTCCCAAACTCAGATTTTCCTAAGCAGAACTAAAGAATGACAGGCTGACAGACAGCAACAAGAATAGTAAACTCATGGATAAAATGGGATTATGATAATTCAAATTAATTTTAGTACAGGATACTTCAGCTCTACCCTGAAAAATTGTCAAGTCAAACAGATATTCTGCTACAATCTCTTCTGTTTAATTTATTTTTAACTCCTCTGTGTTACTGAAGTCTTTGCAATGTAGTTTGCTACCTTGTTATTTGTAAAAACAAATTATGTGCATTATGTGACTGAGTTAAATTAGCATGAGCTATGGTGGCCACAATGTAGCCGTCTCTTTTATTACCTTTGTGAAATAGAGGTCTTTTGTTTTCTGTTGTATTTTTTTTTCCTAAAGCAATAGTTCTTTGAGTAATGTGATTAAATACATTAACCTTGCCCTCTTTTTAAAGATATAAATATTCTACTGAAGTGTTCTGAGCTTGCTTGACCTGTAGAAAAAAAAATCTTAAAAAGAAATAATATCAACAGAAGGCTCATCCACTTTGTACAAGACAGAGACAAATTAAAAGGGACTTTGAACCCACTGTTACATTTTAAAACTCATGATCTTTAAGCCACTTTTTGATAGAAGCTCCTCCATCATCTGGGAGGTGTGTGATTTGCAATACCAAAGTGTTACAGCTGCAGTCCCAGAACTAATTCATATCTCTGTCCCCTTCAGAGGGCTTGTGACCTGAAAGTTGCCAGTAACAAATGCAATATGCATTGGGGAGCAGGTAATGGATGAAACTGTGCCTGTGGAAGGGAACTCCTCTTTGTCCTGCTCTTCAGGCTCTGCACATCAACCTGTCTTTTTGCAACCTAGTCATGTATATAAGGTTAAATGCCTGCTATGAAAGGTGAAAGATTTCCTTGCACCAGTTCTAGTGCTAACCTATATTAAATAGAGACCCAACCAAATGAATTAGGTGCAACTGCTGTTCATGATTTTCTAAGCTGACTGTTTCCAAGCCATTTTCTCTCTTTCTTTTGTCACAGTTGTTGTATACAAACCATTCAACCAGATCTGGTGTTTTAGTTTTCAAATTACTTATTGATTCATATACAAGGAAGGGAATACAAAGGACAGATAATTTAAATCTAAAAATATCTCTTCCGCTCATAAAAAGACGCAGATTCTATTTTACTGGATAACAGAGAAGTGTAAGTGGTATGCTGTGATGTTCCTTTGACTGAGACTTGAAAAAAGTATTGCAGTGAACCTCTACTTGAGAATGTCAGAACTCAAGGCATTTCAGCTAAATCAGATGTTTCATTTTGGGAAAAGGCCTCTTATCTTGCTTTCAAGACTCTTAAACTACACTAAGAACATGCTGGTCAAAAAAAGCTCTTCTTGTTTTCCAAATTTTTGTGTTTGTTATAAGAGCTGCTGTGCTGTTTTTTTCTCCACTAGGAAATGCGTTGCTTTTTATGAGAACTGTAAATATTTATCTTCACTCCATAACTATATATCAAATCAGCAAATTTAGAAACGTAGTAACTGAAATATACAAGAACAAAAAACCAGCAGTACCACCAACAAAAAGAATTTTCAGGAGAAAACAGTACAGAGATTCTATTGCCATAGGATCCAGTCACATTTCTCAGCACAAATAATTAAAAATCCAAGAACTGCTCAATAAACATTTTTCATACCTTGGTGACACCCTTCAAGCCACCTTTTCATATTCAGTGACCAGAAAAATATTTTCAGATCAATAACCCTGCCTTGCACAGTTAGCATAGTCAATATATAAAAAAAGCTTGTTATGGTGGAAGGTGCTAAGTGCAAAAACAGGTTTTTAACCACTAATAAGAGCCATTTACATCTATGCAAATAAATAGCAGCTGGAGAATCAAAGTTCTTATTACCTCACTAATCTATTGAGTAAGCTCTTGTTTTCAGGCTAAACCAGCTGGTGTTCAGTAGAAAAATCTACAGACAAAGAGGAGACAGTCTCTCAAGGAGTGAATGGTTGATTATGTGGAGGGTAAAGATATGTAGTTCAGGTAACTTCTTGGAGGTAGCAACAGGTTGGATGACAGAAAAAGAGCTGTGAGGAAGAACTTTAGAGGAAGAAGGAAGGATGCTTCATCTGGCACAGAGCTCATGACTCACACAGGTGGATAGCTCTACTCAAAGAAATTGCCTACCACTGTTTTTCCGTACATGCTGTACTCAGGTCAATAAAAAAAGAATATCTAAAGGCTATTTGACTGATACCATCAGTGTCTCTACTTAAGAGAAATAGCCTTGCAAGCCTTAAATGTTGGACACCTTGTAACCAAGGAAATAATCTATTTTTTTAGAAAAATAATTATATAAAAATAAAAAACAAGATCATTCATCATTCCTGCTATAACCTTATAAAGCTTCTGTGGGTCAGTTCATACAGTAAAAGAGAACATAGCTTTTTAATATGTTTAATTTTTTTACTATTCCCCAGCAGGGAAAAAGCAATCCTGAGACCAGAGCACTCATAGGGAACATTGTGTCTTTCCATTTCTGCGCTTCTCCCTCCTCAGTAAAGGCACTTGAAATCTATTACTAGCTAAGTTTTTCTAAATAAAATAGTTATTAAATAATTATCTACGAAATATACTTTTGGACTTCTACTAAATTTCAACTAGTTCTATATAAAAAAGTATTTTTTAATTAATAAGCAATAAATGTGTCCTCTATTTTTATAAGGAAGTACAAGTAAAATGTGAATAAGGTGAGTCACAAACATTCATTATAAAATACTACATTCCATGGGAGATGAGCTGGAATATTGATTTGGGACAGTCAGTCTTCTGATTTCTTGCTACCCACTTTGAAATCCAGTCTGAGAACTGAACTTTAAAAACTCTCTTGAAAACTATTAAGGAGATATATCTACTCTTACACAGATATTATCTTAAGCTTAGCTACATGAAGAAGATCTTTGTGGTCTGATGTCTCTCTGCCAAAGAAGGAACATTATGATAAAAAAAACCAAAACCAAAACCTCAATGAACCAAAAAAAAACAAGACTTCCCCCCCCCAAGGAACCTTACCTGAAGAGGCTTGCAGCTGATTTCTCCTAAGACCACCTGAATTTCTGGTTGTTTCTCTTTCCTTTCCTGGGTTTCATTGCTTCATGTTCCAGTGGACCAACAAATCCACTAAGCAGAGAACTGAAGCAGGACAGGGTAGTGCTGCAGCAAGGGCATGTGCTAATGGAGCTGCACAATGACTGGAGCAGAGCCCTGCATGGGTCCCTTCCTGCTCACGTTTCCAGCAGCACACAGCTTGCCAAAACAGCACATTGGAGACACTGAGAGGGAATCTCTTGTCATAACACTTCCTGATGACTGTATTTTTCAGTTCTTTGATTCCAGAGATGACTTTTGCCTTATCCATGAAGAAGAGACAAAGATCATCCCTTCAGGTTCATTCGATCACTACTTTGCAGCTCATGGAAAAGTGTGGCTCCATAAGGCACCAGTCTCAGTTGGAGTTACTGCAGGGGCTAGATAGTTCATGTAAAACCAGGAGAAGGGTTTCTACAGTTCTCACAATACCAGGAGCAGAGGACTAGGGAATTTGCACCATTTTTCAGTGTTCTCATATTTTGCATCATGTGAAAGAGGATAAAATGTGACTGTTATCCTCTTGTTCTAGAAGGAGGTAACAGCCTAGACAACAGTAATTCTGCTTGACTACGTTGTCTCTGAAGAAGGATCTGCTTCATGCTCTAACACTACATGAAAGGAATTTTCCAATCCAGTTATTAGACATTCCAGGCTCTTTGAAACACTGGCTGCTACTCAGTACAACAAGAAATCTCAAGTAGCATGATGAAGGACACTGCTGCCAAAGCCCTTCAGACATGCAGAACAGAAATCTTAGGTGTAGTTTAAAGAAGCTAATTTGAAGATGATGATATCAAAGGTAAAATTAACTCATCATTCAAACAGATTTACAGCATAACATTTCAGACTGAGTGGACTGTCAGCAAAGCTTATTCTTGAGGGAAACAAGTGGCAGCACTGAACTTCAGTGTATACTCCCCTTTCTATAGAAAGTGTCACTTTAACAAACACAGGAAATGGCTGTACTGGTAGTTGTTGAGAAGTCACTAATCTCTGTGTTTCATTTGGAGGATTTCCATTGTAATGCCTGTTAAGCTTGGATTATCATTGCTGTTAGACTGTCAGAGAGCAAACAACAGGGAAATGAACTTCTGATCAGAATATATTACTTTTTTATCTTTGATTAATATTAATGAACAAGGAACTGCAGCTATACTGCCACACAAAATCCTGTGACAGTATTATTCTGATGACTAAGTGGGCTCAGGAAACAACATAGAGTTTCTCTCTGTTAGACTGTCCTGACCTTGGTGTTAAAGAGTTGAGAGAGCTAAACACAAAGAGGTAGATGGGCCTCAAAATTTTGCCTTCCTCAGGACCGTGATACTTTCTTGTCATAATTGTGCTGAGTTTGTCAATGACCTCGCTGCTCTTGCTCCCAAGAAGAGAAAAAAGAAACAACTCTGGGTGAAGATTCTCTAGGTCACTTTTAGAGGCCTGGGGAGGGCATCATTCTACCATCTAAAACATGTGAAAAAAATAATAAAAGACTTATTCAATATGGAATTTGGGTTGTCTGCCTGCTGATCCACATTGCCAGATATCACATGGAATTAAATTAATTTTATCCAATTAATTAAATTAAGTTTATTCATAGTTAACTTCTCTCTTCACTCCAAGTACCAGCACTGAGAGGTGTGGAAAATAAAGGACTGGGTTGTCTCATAAAGCAACTCTCAGTCTAAGCATGCCCAGAAAATAAGAATCTGTTGTACTGAATAGCATACCCTGACCTCTTTGAAAGATTCAGGCATACAGCTATTGAAAGCTCCATCTAAGTTCTGAATATATAATTCCTGCAGCCCAAGTACTCCTAAACACATCTTTGATTAGCTGAAAATGCAATTATATTTATAATAATGCTTTGCAGGCAGCTTGTAAGAATATTAATGACCCTATTTTTTTCCTTTCCCTCCCTATTTTAAAATCAGTTTCTGTTGGAGGACCAGAAGATTTACTGGAGAAATAAGTGCTTCACTTGCATTTAAACCATGTAAAAGACAGGTTGGCTGTGCTTTTAGACACTTGCATCAAAGTCATTACAACACTATACAAAGTATTGGATTCATTAAGAGGCTCTAAACCAATTTTTATATACCATTAAATAAAAGGGAAAAGAATAAAGAATGAGAAACTATGAATTAAACCTTATGACTTGCCTTCATTGTCGAGTAAACTCCTCCCAGCTTTTGTCTAAGGAATTAAAACCCCTAACAAAGGGTAACATGAGATGCACGATGGGAGAGTAAATAAACTGTTGGACTGGGACTCAGAAGGTTTACATGAACTGACTATCTTGACAGAGGGTTCCTATGTGCAGTGAGGCATTTAGTCTACATATTCATGCAATTTATCCTATATCCAACACAACAAAAGTAGAATTTCCTTTCTGCTTGGTCTCTTCAAATTGCAGTCTGTTTAGGGAGGTCAGAGTCTCATTCTGAGCATTTATTCAGTGCTTACAGCAGTAGGACATTGGCTTTGCTTAGCTACCAAAATGTCATGATTCTGCTGTTTGAAGATACAAACAACAATGTAGCCATAGCACAAGCAGGACAAAGTCAGTAAGAACATGGTTATCAAAGAAAATATTCAGGTAATGAAATCTCTAACGAAGAACACTGTGTTTGTGGAGAGTGTCTCAGGTGTTCAGATGAGATAGCCTATTCTAAACCAGAGGGGTAACATAGCTAGAAACATTATGGAAGCAGCTTTAGCTGTGGGGTTGATGTTTGCTAAAGCCTGAATGAATATATCTGTCTGAGGTGGTTACAAAAACTACAGACTTACTCTGAGAATTCAGGCACAGTTTATTTCTAAAATTAAAAACAGTTTCCTGTGAACAAAGTTGATGCAAAAGAAGTGGGCTATCTCTTCCCTTGCTTATAACCTTCATCCTATGGCTTGACAACTGGGAAAGAAAAAGAAACATCCAGGGACCAGAATGCCTTGAATGTTTTATTTTGTCTACTTTACACATTAATTTCCCAAGTGTTTCCTGATTCTTATTCGGTTAACACATTAGGGTATCTAACTCTTATTTGCTACTCAAATCGCTCATTTGCAATCAAATTTCCATCAGTATTTGCTATCTTATTATCTTGGTTAACATCACTTTTGCACTTTACTGTTAACTAGAGAGACATTCTGAAAAGCACCTTGGTGTTATAAGTTGAGAATACCATGGCTGTATTTTTCTAACAAAGAAAATTGCTGTAATGTCGCTGGGTCATTCCAGTTATCAAATCCCAGCATCCCAAAGGTTTATTAAGCAACCATCTCAGGCTTCGTTTCGCTGCTTGCTTTTCTGCACAGCTAACTCAGTAGAACAAAACTAGAACTGCATCAACTGGACTAAAAGTCACTTCACCTCAAACTCAAGGCCACATCGATCCCACAGAGAGTGGTGCGGCTCTATCCGATATCCACAGCTTGAGTGTGTGCATGTGCTGTAGCACCATGACAGTGTCAGTGTGGACATTCCCAGAGGTCAACCTTTATGTGAGTAGGACTCATTGTAGTTCTCCTCAGGGCAGTTGTTCTTCAAGGCCTGAAGATTCAAGCTTACCTGTATAAATCTCAGGTGATACCAGCATGACTTTTTGTTCTCATTTTTGAGAAGAATCCTGTGAGAAGTAAAAATTCTACTCTTGGCTTATGAAAGAAGCCTGAAAGTGTAGAGCCATCTCCTTAATTAACAGTACAACATGACAAAATTATCATAGCTCTACTCTTCACTCATTACTGTCTTTTCCCCCACTCTAAGGCACCTTTACTTTTCTCCATACCCACAGAACTTCAGCCTGTCATTTTCAATATATTTCCCTGAATGTTCCCAGGTAATTGTACCATCCTTTTGGTTAGACTTACTACTGCTTTGACATCTGAGCAACTTATTCCTTCTTATACTACTTTTGTGATGTATGAAGCTTTCACCTTCCCTCCCATTCATTGCCAATGCCTGACTGCAAACTAAAGAGAATATATTGTAACAGGAGGAATACAACAGAGAATGATCTGGATAAAAATGAAAAGCTGAGTTATAGGAGGAGACAGCAAAACTATTGAACCACAGATGAGTTTGTGCAACCTACATTTTCAAAAGTCTCTGACAAAAATTAGTTTGAGATCTCTGTGAACACAAAGTCACTAATTTTGGACTTACTAGGAAGGTGGGCTGTCAGACATAAAGCCATCTAAAGAATCAATGTCCCTGATAGCCAAATGACAAGGAAGTTAAGAACCAACCTCATCAAACTTAGCTTTTAATTTTATCCTCCAGGCTTATCTTGGATAATTCAAAATTATACAGATGGGATTCCTAACCAATAAAATGTGCTTTTGAGTTCTGAAAAATGGCTGTTATAAAGAAGAAAAGATTTGAGAAGGGTGTGATGCTACATACATTGAACCAAATTTTTCCTGCAGCTATTAAATTTACAGACAAGTTACTGAAAATATGGCACAGTGGAAAGATTTACAGTAAATTATCCCTATTTTGAATTAGGGACTTCTGGGTACTTAATAGTAATTGTGAAATTGTTATCTCTTGGTAAAATGCACATTAATCTTACTCTTTCCCACTTTAAGAAGGATCATTCTCTGGTTATTATTCAACTCAGTGTTCCAGCAATTTTCAATCCTATCTTCTCTTCTACCCTCAATTTCTGCTGATACCAGAAGAGAGGCTGCTTGTCAGCTGGATGTTGCTCTCTGCTAATTTACTCTGGCATTGGGATAGTTCCCATAACCTGGGGCTGTGGAGTGCTTTTGCCACATTACCAGGCTTTCACAATGTCTGAAGTGGTTGGAAGGGGACAAAGCAATGAAGAATCTGATTCTGACCCTCTCCAGGGGTAACCTGGCTTTCCTCCCAAGCCAGGCAACCCTGCAAGGCTCCCCTGGTGCTCACAGCTGCGTCTGCAGGAGCTTGCTCTAGTGCTTGCCCTGGAAGCCTGTGGGAAGGTGATGGAATGAGAGCTGCAGGGGAGCTGGAGGGAGCTGAAGAAGGGCTCTCCTTCTCTTGATTATTAAATCATTTTCCTACTTGCTCAAAAAGTGGGTGTTGTGCATGCTGATATCCCTATATACTTACTAATTAGTGTACCATTCACCTTGAACTGCAGAGCTCCCAGCTGCCAGCTGCAGCTTGTGATATCTTGAGTATGTGTTTGATGAACTCTGGAGACGTGTTCATCTATTAAATATAGAAAAACTGAACAGCTTCCCAGGACAGGCAGTGCAGCATGGAATCATATGCTTGTCAGGGCCATGTCTGCACTCCTGACTTCAGACTAATAGAGCTGCAAAGTTAGTGAAACCGTGCAAGACAGGCTGGCTCAGACTCAGGCTAATTTCCCAAACAAATACCCATGTGACAGAAATTAGCTGCTACATTGGGCATTAACTACTGCTTTCACTGTTTTGATGACCAAGAGCATACCATAAACACTATGCCAAAAGTCTGCCATTTAGACTTTGGTGTAGTTAATATCTTTGTTTCCATATTTATTATGCTATTACTGTATATAGTTTGGATGCCAGCAGATTTTTTCAGCACTGAGAGGAATTAAAGAACAAGCCCAATATTTCCAAGGGAATTAAACGCAAGGGAAATACCATTCACCATTTACACCAGATTTTCAAAAATCAAGATGAATATGTATTTTCCAGGCATTTACTCAGTATGTAACTCATATTTCACACTGTATTATGGGTTTACTAACATGCAACTACATAGTTGCCACCGAGAATCTGGTAAAGCCACCTGTGCTCTGACTTTCCAGAAGAAAAGAAACAGTAAGCCAAGTACTATGCTAACGTACTACTGAAAGTATTAGGAGATTAAACACATACTTTACTATTACAAATAGCAGTAAGTGGTCAGCATATTTAGTCAAAGCAATGCTTTGATTTCAACTGTTCTAAAGAAAAAAAATAATCATTTCTTACTGGATGAGGCTAATTAGGTATCCTGATTGTTCACCTTAATTCATAAGCATGCGTGCAAGGTAAGCAGGCAAGGAACAAGATTTTTCATATTTTACTTCTTCTGAATTCTCCTTTGTATCTATCTGTTGTTTTGGCTTTTTTTCAAGCTTCGAGCTTCTCCAAAATAGGCCAACCTCTCTCTGAAATAAGAATGTTTTGCTATTCCCCATGAAAAGAGATTGGGATTCTTTTGTATACCACTCATTCAGAAATATTACTATGTGTTAATGAGCTACAGTTACGAACAGTCGTTTTAGAGTCTTAAAAATATGAAGGGAATATTTTCTTCAAGAAAATATTAACTGTTTAGTTTCTATTAATATATAGAATATAAAATAAAACAGAGACTATGACATGGTGTGGAATTAATTGAATTAAAAGAGATGGCACAGGAGAAAAAATAATTATATTTCCACAGTGATTTTATTTCCCCTCCTGGGGTAGTTAGAGGAGAAGTGTCCAGTAAAAGATTTTGCTAAATTATTAAAAGTGAAAAAGTACAGAACCAAAGCAATATTAATTAATTAAAATTAATTAATTAAATTAATTAAAATCAATATTTTATTACAGTTGTTAATGAAATATTTATCAGAATAATTAAAAAGATACTGTCCTAACATTACACCTAAGTTAACATGTTTTTTCTTATATTTGTGTTTATATGAAAGTCAACTAAGTGAATTCATCTGCAACAGCAAGATTCTCATCCATGGATTACATTCAAGCCTTTTGTTTCCATGGTACCTTATTTCCACTTTTGGCTAATCTTAGACAGCATTCTGAGGGGATTGATCCAATATCCATTGAAATGAATACATAGCACAAACACTGGAAAGTAAGAAAATCAATGCAAAGACTTTCATTAACTTCACAGTATTTTGGCCTGAACTCATCACTCTCTAACAACAGCTATGAAGAATTGCAGTCAGTAACAGACTCTCAAATATGATGTTGACCATTTCAATATGAGCAAGAAAAAACTGTTAAAAGCTGATGAGAACAGAACGTTAGAAAACACCAGAAGCAACTTGTTGAGAGATGCAAGTAAACTCCCAGTCTTGTCACCCATCTGCACTGAACAACAAAGTGAAGGGGGACAACAAGGACATCTGACGCAGTAGAAGGTATCTTCTGTCCTCCTCAGTTAGTTTAAGATGCAAAACTGGGACAAAATTCTCTTTTTTCATGCTGTATTCACACATGTATTTTGTGCAGGTCACATATTTTAAACAGTTACAAAAATATTTTTGATATATTAGTTAAACAAAAATAATTCAAGAGCCTGCATTCCCTTCTGCTTGTATAAATGGTTCCCATGAGTGAAATAAAACTAGGCTCAGAGGAAATAAAAATACCTACAACTAATCGACTGGAGACGTCTCCAGACATGAATTAGGACATTTTTTTTCTATGGGAAAAAAACATCAAATACTTTCAGTCAGATACCAGAGGATCTTCCAGAGCTGGAGTTTATCACTAAGCTAAAACTACAAGTTTCTCTTCTTTTTTTCAGGGGCATAAAGTTTGAGTTCCTACTTCTACAAGACTACTGACTGTCAGCCTTCCCAACTCCTTCAGGAACATGGCAAGATCCAAGTAGGAGTGATTTGGCAATAAGAGTCAAAACTGGAAACATTTCTCTAACAAGCTTTCAAACCTCAACCTAAAAGGATCTAATGCATCTGTTTGAAACTGCAGCAGAATGAATCAACCTCAGTGGGAAAGCAGAAGTGAAATAGAAATGCAGGAAAAGCGCAACTTTCCTGATGTCACTGCCTCCAAGAGCTGTGCTGGTGACATAGAAGTTATTTATGGTGCCCATCTGCAGTGGTTTGCGCGCAGGCACATCCATCACAGAAGTAGGTTCCAACCTGTGCCTCTCAGAAGATTGTGATTCTTATTGCTTATCTGAACCCCTCAGTTGTATCTCATGGATACAAGTCTGTACCATTCGTGGCTGCCATTCCAAACCCTGTCTTTCCTTCCAAATTTCAGTCATACACACATCTAAAACCCACTCTACACGGTACCATAAAAGTACAGAGTAATTGTACTAGAGCTCCTCTTGCAGCAAACAATACCACCAGAGGAAAATGTCTCCTACACAACACCTCCAGAGAAATAATCTGTTCTTCTCAGAAGAATTGGAGTCCTTAATTAGCTCAGCTGGTTAAAGCAATTGCTAATAAAGCCAGGGTTGTGGGTTTGATCCCTATATGGGCCATTCACTCAAGAGTTGGACTTGATCCTTGTAGGTCCCTTTCAACTCAGAATATTCTGTGAAGATTCTGTGAAACTATAGGGAAATACCAACCTGTAAAGCTGATAATATACTCTACAGTAGATAACACTCAATCTACCTCTTTGTCCTCATTTGAAAACACACTTTCCCTAGTACTAAAGTGCCTCCTTTCTGCTCCTTCCCTTCCCACCCCTGTTTCTCTCCCCCTATTGCCATCAGGAGCTTAGAAGCACATTTGGAAAGAGGACTCTCCATTCTGCCATCAAAGATTTTCTTTGACAAATTCTTCCCCCTCTGGATTTGCAAACTCACAGACTGCAAGGGTGATCTCTACGTATTTTGCAGTTTGTTTTAAGAAAGGCAAAACCAGAGCTTGGGTTAAATTGGGCAGGAAGCAGTACTTTGCACACCACATCCTCTCTATTCCTTTTCCCTGCTAATTGCTCACTGGTACTATTGTAAGAATCTTCTCCTTCATAGCTTATGCAATATTAAAAAGGAATAAAAAAAAAACTTCCTGCCTCGGTTTCACATTTCTTTTCTCATCAGTCTTCTTGTCATTCCCCTCTCTTATCTTGTCTTGAGATCAATGAAATTACCAGTGTTATATACCAAATGGACATAACAATACACTATATTTAGCCGCCATAATGCAAATATTACTTTTACCATAGATAAAAGATCTCTGTCTTTCAAAGGCTCAAAACTCAGAAAGATGACATGCTTACTGCAAATATTTCTAAATCCCAAAGCCAGTCATTTTAAATGTAACGATGGCTCTTCTCTGACATAAGTAGTTCCCTGTAATATGCCACAGGTTGAAGAGAAACTTGAGGAATATTAAATAAGAAGCAGGTATAAATAAAGTGAAGCAGACTTGATTTTCCCACTCTTGATTGAAAAGACAGAAGTATCTACCAGAGAGATATCTGGTACACCTCTCAGAGTTGATATTGCTGTAAATCTTTACTAAACTAATGAATGTAGGGGATGCTCCCAATACAGCACCAAAATTCTTTGACAGAAATTATGCCTAAAGTAAACTGTAGGAGCACAAATTGATATTTTAAGATCCCCAAACTTCCCTTCTAGGAGTCAGCAGTAATAGAAAAGATGTACATACCTGTCCAGATGTGATCCCTCCTCAGAAAGGCATCTGCAGCACTGTCCAGTGATGGCCCTGCTCTACACCCTCAGCACTAAAGGGAGTAGTGGCTGAAGTCCCAGGTTTATCCAGGCTTCCAAATTTGTAGGGCTTACTTGCAAAATCCTGTGATCTCACAAATTAACAACAACGGATTCTCTGGGTTACAAAATGCTACACTCGATCTACCCCAACGGACAGGTAGACAGATACAAAAATACTTGCATGCACAGACTGGTCTGCCTACTCCCCCTGCCCTCTGGCCATGCCAGCCTGCCCCGAACAAGCCCTGCTCACCTCCCAGTCTTTTGCAAGTAAGAGAAATTTTGTGAGTTCCTGGTATTTCCCAGATTAAATCTGGGATCACACTTACAAAACTGGCATCTGCAGAGACAGACAAATTCGGGGTTTTGGACACCCTCAAAATTTCCTATATATTGAGATGTTAAATGGTTCTAGAAACCTGTTTTAAAGGTATCAATGAGTCTGCTATTAGCACAGGACCACAAGAACTATGGTTTTGCTAAGGAGGACCAAGCACCACCTCTGATAAAACCACACCTGGAAGCAACAAGGCAGCAACACAATTTTTGAAGTTATTTTCTTCTAAAGCCTTTTTCACAACAGTAGTTTTCAATTTCTATATATCACCATTTCAAATGCAAAGGTCTATAATTTAAATAAAAGAATGAAAATGAAATCAAAATTTAATGACGAAACTTTTGATGTATAAGAACATGAGGTGATTAAAACAAATCTTAGCTCTGGGCTTAGGTCAAGCGTTTGCTATTTTTTCAAAATGCTAAAAGCAGAGAAGGCATTATTTTAATTATTTCTACCAAATACATATTTATATTTAATATAAATAGAAATGGACCAAATAAATTTTTCCACTTATCAATAAACTGAATAAAATCCATTAGTGGCTGCCTGTGTTTAGCTGTAGAGGAAAATGAAGAGAGAGTTCTGTGTATTAAGACATACTCTCAAAAATCGTGTTCATTTTTCTTGTGGTTTCACTTCTTTTCCCACTAGATGGCACTCTGGAAATATTCCTAAAATTTGGATTCCTTTCCGTTGCCTTTAAAAAAGCCAACAAATTAGCGATTTCCCTCAAACCTTCTATTGTTTACAGCCTACTGAAAAAGGCAAGTGAATTACACAGAGCAGTACAGAAAATTAGCATTGTTAAATATGTCACATATATCACTAATAAAGTTTCATTATTTATACTGACAACTTGAAAAGCACTTATTTCCTAATCAATCAATTCACAACTAAATAAACAGTCATATAGGCATACAACATGAATTCACAATACTCCTAAATCCGATATTCCTGAAATTAAGTGTATGCTGGTTTATATTAGGAGAACAGGAATAACAAAGAAGAGTGCTCCCCAATTTACTCACTTCTCCCCACCTCTCCAGACACTTTTCAGTGAAGGAAAAAAACACGTGTGTATTTTAAGATAGACATGCTTTTCTACTTCTTTATTTTTTTTTTAATCAATAAATGCTACACTTCACCCCAAAGGTGATCCGGAAGCACAAGTTAGGACAGACACATTAAATGAATTGTCAAAAGCTGGAGATGCATTCAAAATTAGCCCATCTCTATTTGGAGACTGAGGATGCAGAAGAGAAAAAGAGATTTAAACAGTCACTTGAAGGGCTTTGTACCATCTGAATCCAGCTGCAGTCTTACAGACATCCCTTTTGATGTTCACTAACGTTTGAGATGAGTTCTAGTAAACAGATGTCCTCGTCGGGGAAAATAAACAAAAAAAAACCAGCAAATTTGGTACTGTCTGGTAGGTGGAAGTGAACTGTAAACAGTTCTTCTTTGTTTGTTGGATTTCTTTGGGAATGGACTGATGTGGCAGTGGATACAGGAGTGGAAAAACACAGTCACAAATATAGGGAACTTAACAACTTGGCTTAACTTGGCTGTGAGGGACCCAGGCATCAGGGCATTTGGTATGTGCTAGGGGATCAGGAAAAGCAAAATGCCGTGACCTCTTATCTTTCTGGCTTTCCTTCCTGACCCCATGACATTTGCAAATATTTCTTAAGCATCTAGGTTATATGTTTGCCCCTGGAAAAGACAAATCTCAGCTGCAGCTGCCAGCTAGGAGATGTTGTGCTCTTACTTCTTGATGCTCATTTGTGACAATTTTAGGTGACTCAGAGAGTCTGTAAATCACAGGCTTTGCACTGAAATCTGTGTGTAGCAGCAGAGGTCATCTGGATGACACAGGCACGATTTTTGGGCTCACAAGAGGAAGATGTCCTGCAGAAGCAGCTAACAAGATCTGTTACTGAGATTTGGACATCCTCTTTGAATTTACCTTCTGACAAAGAGTCACAGAAACCCTGCATGGAGGTGGAGGAAGCCTGGATAACTGACCTGGCTTCTTACCTGGAAGGTCAAGTTTTTTCAATCAATTAGGTCAAACACTGCTAAAAAGTCAGGCGTTTCTTGCAGACAGAAAGTGTAGGGTAAGCCTTGTTGATCCAAGTACATCTAGAAGTGCATGAAAATACAGACCTTACAAACTCCTGCAGACTAGGAGTGAGGTAATGAAAGGTATGAGCTTTACTCAGGAAAGAAGATGAACTGGTCGACTTCCAGTCCCATTCAGTGCCATTGGCAACATGAGGGCTCACACACCTCACTCCACGTTGTTATGGTAGAAAATCTGCATTTCATGTAGGCAGTGTTAGCTCCTCACAGCACTGACAGCTTGGGGAGGAAGAATTTCTATGTTCTTAAGAGAAACTCGAAAAGACCCAAACCCAAATGTAAGCATTGCTGACTCTGGGGGAATTTTCTTTACCCATATTGCTATTAGCCAACATAGTTTTTTCATTATCTCAGCTGCTTAGAAAAAGGGAATTGGGATAGATTTGCTAGTGAAGAGCTCTTCCCTGGCTCTACTTGTCTCCTTGTTCTTATGAGCCACTGGAATGATGAGCAAGTGATTCTCAACACAGGCCCCATGCTTGTCCTTGTGCAAATACAGTCCCCAGTGCCCTCGTTATAAGAGGTAGATTTCATCAAGCAAGAGAAGTTTTGGTCACTTGAGCCAGAAAAAAGCAGAGAATGTGGCTGTTTTTCTTTACAGCAGCATGGCTAAATCAATAACCTGTGGATTGAGAGGTTTAGGGTGGATGAAAGGTGCATTATCTTATATACGTATGTTAGAAAGTGCTGGCAACACACTGCAGTTTTGAACAAATAAATGAATTTACTAGGTGGAAGAGAAAGATTGCTGATAAAACAGAAAAAAATACTATACTCAGGAGGTGATTTTAGTCTGAGTACTAATATTTTATACAACAGAATATTGAATTTGGGAAGAGGCTTATTCATTCATTTGGCTTTTTAAATTTCCAAAGTGCTTTTATTGACTGATTTTGTTTGTGGCAGCTAATATTACTGTCACTGTAACAATATTTTTTCCCTATTTAGCTCTCCTGATGCAGTTTGCCATCTGAAGTCATTTACCTTTCATTTTTTTAAATAAAGTTGCTTTTTAAAAACTCAGAGATGATTCACATGGTTTGCGCCTGCATTTGCTAAGATAGAACTAAACTGCTAAAACTTCAAGAACTATTGAATAGTAATAGTTGAGACTGAAGGTCCATTTGCTGTGAATTTAACTGCAGCAATATTAATTGACAAGACACTGCACGATGTAAACAAGGGACATACCATCTTCCTTACACGTCAACCTTCCCTTCAAACTTCATACTATTTTTTTTGTCTTGGCAAAAACATTCATCTACTAGGAGAACAGATGTATGTCAACAAAATTTCTTCAATTTCAGATCTAGTTTTATATAATCTCAGTATAGCTTTTTCAGATGCTCTTAATCACCAAGTCATGGAGGTGCCAATCCCATAGTGGATGTATAATAGGAGATACTCCAGCAACACCACCTTTCTCCCATTTAAAACTCATTTCATTGAGCATTATACTTTCCCTAAAGCTGCAGGCAGTTTTCTGAGTTGGAATATTGCCATTCCAGCAGACTACAGAGGAGCAAATACATTTTGAACTTGAACTATATTTTTTGAGGGCAAGGCTGCAAGTCTCAGCTAAAGCAGCCATCAGCTCTGAGCTCCAGCCTTTGGGTGGGAGGTGAGAAGGAATTGCTTCTGCAGATCCAAGCTGGATTCAGTGTGAAAATAAAACAAAAATTGCTCCCAGGCCTATGAAAAAATCATTTTTTTCTGTCTCAGGAGGAGCAGAGTTCATGCCTTTCATCCTTTCCTGCAAAAGCCAAGCAGACCACCAGCAGACCTAGTTATTTCGCTCATGGACATGAATGTTTATTTCACTGAGTCTGCAACGGCCTACCATCTTCCAGTGGGATGAAGTGTTGTACTTCAGTTTTCAGTGAGAATAGAGGAGCAATAGACTTAATAACCTTCTTTACAATTTGAATCACAAGGCCTCCACCAGGTTGCAGAGTTTCTTGGGGCTGCAAAAGTGGCAGCTACACCCCAGTTATGTAGTGTGACTCAGTTCTTGGGAAGAGATTGCATTCCAGATGGTCAAACAGGAGATGCAGAGGAGCAAAAACCAGCAGGGAAGAAGTACAGCTGCAATGCCTTGTCACCTTAGCAGTGTATTGGTTTGATGGTGCAGATATGTCAAAACAGAGGGTCCAAATCTTACCTGTGGCGTAAGATTTCTGAGTATGTGCGTGACATTCTCCACTGACACATACAGAGTCCAAGCCCCTGATATAAATATTGTTTCATACCATGTAAATGTGCATTGATAACTTGATGCTGTAAAAGGTAGTTGCTTTTAATTGTTCACTTGCTCCCATCAGCATCAGTCCATACAGACTGAGGACCCATGATATTGGAGAGTCTCTTGTCTTGCTGATCAAATGGATATGCCATCCATTAACTACTCCCTTCTGTGCGTCTCTTTATCTTGATAGCAACCCAAGGATATCTGAGCATTTTCTATCATCCTTGAACTCTGTCAAGAGACGGTTCAACTCTCACTATTTTTGAGGCTTAGAAAACGTATTTTTTTGCTAATTTGTTTAAAGTGAAAATATCTTGGTCCCTCGACTGTGCTTCCTTAATGTTGGAAACAGCTTTTCCTCTGCTTCAAGCTATATCAGCTTTAGCTCTGACATCAATAAGATGTACAGATATTCTGGAGGAGAGGTCTTAGTGATATTCATCAGTCTGTCTGCCCAAATCCCATCTGTCATCTACAATGGAAATGGTTTAGTTTACTGCATACTCCCTAAGAGGCCAGATGTGATATGGCCACAATCTCATAAATGTTCTGAGAATGGGAATGGATAGGACAGTCTCAGATTCACTACTCATCTGTCCATGATGGTTTTAGCAATGCTGATTGCCCGGGAGGAAAGACTGTCACCCTCCTCTTCCAAACCAATTTGCATGTGGTGAAACAAGCCGGCGCTGATTGTCTGGACAATTGAAAAGTAGCCTGGCTGCTGGTGGTGTCCCCCTCTGTGTTCTGGGCAGAATGTTCCAGAGATTTTGGTATGCCAAACATTTGGAGATTAGTACGAAGATAAGGGAAGAGTGGGTTTGTGGGCAATATAACAGATAGAGACCGATTGCTGTGGAACAGTACCATGGGAAACTGCTAACAGTGAGATTGATCTGCCTGTGGGAGGGGAGATGGCTGCTAATTCACTGATGTAGTAGAAGTAATGATAGATGCTGATGCAGTCTGATTTTTTCCTAGTGATTTATGGTTGCATCTACTAGTTAAAATTAACAGCTACCTTAGCAGGAGGTTTTAACCAAATCGGCAATTCGGCACTGAGATTCTCAACTCTGAGCACTGAAAGGGTCAAAGAAGAGACAGAATTCTGAGTGAAGATGACATCGAAGAAGAACTAGGGATGAGTTTCACTGAAATCGCAATATTTTCATCACTCTGGGTCTTAGTTCAAGGTCTATTGTTTCTAAACCATCTGCCAAATTTGAGCCTGGGATTTGGGCTACTCCAGGCCTCCTGTGTGCATATCTGTATAATTTTAGCTTGAACCAGTCTAAAACAGAAAGGTAAAATATCAGGAAATTTTCTGCCAGGCAGATAAATGGCTTAGCACATGCTTTCTGAAAGAGCTTTCTGATTATAAAGGTTACAAACTAAAGTTCACAATATCTTAACATACTTGCTACACTACGCAAAAGTTTCTAGTCTTACTTCGGACATATTATTCCCCTTGTTTAGATAAGTTGCTACAAGTTAGATTATATGACAGAAAGTTCCATAACTGCTTATATAACAAAAAACACTCAGCTTTACCTGACAAAATGTTTTAGAACTATTTTTATAGCAGCACTGAAAAAAAAAGAACAACATTTTATTTTTGCAATTTCCAAAATGTTTTTTCCTGTTATATAAAACAACCTTTCTGTGTAAAATGCTTACATGATTACACACATGTATATTTTTGTGCTTGTGCACGTAAAATTGACACAAAAATCCAATATCCCATTTTTTACAAAATAAAACCTTTTCAAGTTTTCATGGGTGCATTTTCTAAAAACATTATTTTAAAAGCACATATCTTCCCTTGTGTATGAAATCCATTCCTCACCTTCCATTAGAAACAAATACATTTGGTAGCGAAACCCATTTTTTTGGAAACAGGACCTTTTCTTGCTTCATTGAGGTGTTTGTTGGGGAAAAGTGTAAGAAAATTGGAGTCTTCGTAACTTCCTTTCTTGTTGTAAATAATAACAGCATCCCTATTCACTTCTTAAGAATTCAGTATTTCTGGAAGGATGGCAGGAATTTACTTACCTAACCTGATAGCTGATATCACCACCATCCCTGAAAATCAGCAACACCAAACATTCAAATTAATTATTTCACAAAACAAGAATTGTCAGCACAGCTTCAGGGCTTTCAACACAACACCTACATCTGAATTAATGTAGGTGGGGAAGCAATGCCTGAGCTAATAATCCCAGACAGCTTTTCTGTGCTTGTGCACCAGCAATGGATAACCGCAGGTGCATTGGCAGTGGACTGACATGCACAAGACTCTGTGAGACAGGAAGAGCCCTGCTGGCTTGTGGATTCCCAAATTGTTATTACTCAAGGAAGAGAGCCATGAAGAAGACCAGATTATATGCAGACAAACATAACGCTAATAAAGACAGGGGATAGCAAACTACAGCAGCATCTAAGAGATACCTGTCAGAAAAAAATGGGCAGCCTAAATGAGAAAAGGAAATAATTAGGACCCTGTATTTCTACAAGGAATTTACATTCATATGATGAAGACAGTTCATAGATTAACAAAAATCTAAGAAGACATGAGATTGCAATTTGCTTTGATGTTAGCACTACCCAGCAAATTTGCAGATCCAGTGATACCTCTGTGCCCCACTCCTACTGATATCAATGGACTTGTCTCTTTAAACAGGAAAGTTAGATATTGAATTCTTTCTGTAGTTCTGAGCCTTCTGCTCTCCCACAGTAGGTGCTGTGTAAAAAGAAGATTGAATCCATATGACTTTAGGAACTTAAATGAGCAGGTTAATCAAAGCTGCCTTTAGTCCCTGGAGATAGAGGCACTACCAGCAGCCAGGGAGTTCAGGAAACAACTCAGGCTTCTACTCTGAATATGTTTCTGGAGGTACCTCTCAATCTGCAAGGTAAAATGCATTTTCATCAGATGACCAAAGCTGGGGTGACTGAATGCCTTCTTCTTCAAAAAGATTTTATTGTTGTTTTCTTTGTCTTTCATATGAAGACATGGAGGACATGTCCAGTCACTGCATTTTTTTCTCTCCTCCACTGAATATCTATTTATTCAAAGAGTTAGAACATTTGCAGTAGAATTGGTCTGGAATAGCCAAAAGTGTAAGATATGTGGCACAGTGGCATAATAGGAAGTAAAACCTCATGCTCCTACAAAGCTGGTGAGGAAAATCACTAGTGTGTTTCTACTGAACTCTATTCCTTTTCAAAATACTATTCCCATCCTGGAGCTGAGAGAAACCTTTCCAGACAAAAGTTGTCAAAATACATCCAGATTTATTGATAGATTCAATTAATCAAAATGTTTACTGTATTTTCTTCTGAAAACCTGCCTAGCTACAGGAGCTCTAAGCTCCACTAAGGTAGTATATATCCAGCATTGCATTTATGGTGGATAGTTACCCATTTATAGTCCACTTAACTACAACATCAGTCCTTAGGCTTTGCATTTGCATTCAGTAAAGGTTTTTCTTTACTATCTGTCAACACAAAAGGGACAACAGTAGCATATACATACTGGTAAACATAATCTTGTTAGGGAAATAAGATAATTGATATTGTTAATCTGTTAAATTATCAACTCTATTAAATATCCCAAAGCAGAGAAAAGGAAGTTTTATTTGAATGAAATCTCAGAGAAAAATAGGTACATATGAGAAGTAGCTTTGTCCCCATATCAAGAGCCTGTTCTTTGGAGACCATATAGAGGAAAACAGTGTTATAAATATCCCGTTAACTTTTTTAATGACTGAGCTAGACAGGGAGCCTCTTGGAACCAAGCTACTGTTTAGATACTTATATAATATTTGTCTCTTATTTTGTACTACTAAATTTAGGAACTGTTTAAATAGTTATTGCACTTTTTTCCTTAAATTGCCTGGTAATAAAAAAGATTTGGATATGTCACATTGCATGCACCATACTCCTATCAAAGAGGAAATAAGTAAACATGGAGCTCCCCAAACCAGATCAAATACACCCAAGAGTAGACAGTCAGATCATGGCTGGGAACAGACAATTTGTTTGGCCAACTGAAAGGAAAGGCAGCTCCCAGAAGAAAAATATTAAGCAGATTACCTTGGCATGTAGTGGACTAGGAGGAGAGTGCCTGAAATAGAGGCTTAATTTCATCGTTGCAACAGTTTTAAAATAAAGTAATTTTGAATGTTTGGAAAAATCTTGAAGGGCTCAGGCAATGGCCACCTCAGTGCATTAAACTGATTCTCAAAAAATACAGAGGCCTCTGCAAATGTTTCCTCTGCTCTGGCTGTAAAACCACCTTGCCAGATAGACTTCCACTTAGTGTCATTTTGCTGAAAATNAAAATGTTTTAGAACTATTTTTATAGCAGCACTGAAAAAAAAAAAGAACAACATTTTATTTTTGCAATTTCCAAAATGTTTTTTCCTGTTATATAAAACAACCTTTCTGTGTAAAATGCTTACATGATTACACACATGTATATTTTTGTGCTTGTGCACGTAAAATTGACACAAAAATCCAATATCCCATTTTTTACAAAATAAAACCTTTTCAAGTTTTCATGGATGCAAGTTTTATTTTACAGGACATTTTCTAAAATGTCTATAGGACATTTACAAGACATATCTTCCCTTGTGTATGAAATCCATTCCTCACCTTCCATTAGAAACAAATACATTTGGTAGCGAAACCCATTTTTTTGGAAACAGGACCTTTTCTTGCTTCATTGAGGTGTTTGTTGGGGAAAAGTGTAAGAAAATTGGAGTCTTCGTAACTTCCTTTCTTGTTGTAAATAATAACAGCATCCCTATTCACTTCTTAAGAATTCAGTATTTCTGGAAAGATGGCAGGAATTTACTTACCTAACCTGATAGCTGATATCACCACCATCCCTGAAAATCAGCAACACCAAACATTCAAATTAATTATTTCACAAAACAAGAATTGTCAGCACAGCTTCAGGGCTTTCAACACAACACCTACATCTGAATTAATGTAGGTGGGGAAGCAATGCCTGAGCTAATAATCCCAGACAGCTTTTCTGTGCTTGTGCACCAGCAATGGATAACCGCAGGTGCATTGGCAGTGGACTGACATGCACAAGACTCTGTGAGACAGGAAGAGCCCTGCTGGCTTGTGGATTCCCAAATTGTTATTACTCAAGGAAGAGAGCCATGAAGAAGACCAGATTATATGCAGACAAACATAACGCTAATAAAGACAGGGGATAGCAAACTACAGCAGCATCTAAGAGATACCTGTCAGAAAAAAATGGGCAGCCTAAATGAGAAAAGGAAATAATTAGGACCCTGTATTTCTACAAGGAATTTACATTCATATGATGAAGACAGTTCATAGATTAACAAAAATCTAAGAAGACATGAGATTGCAATTTGCTTTGATGTTAGCACTACCCAGCAAATTTGCAGATCCAGTGATACCTCTGTGCCCCACTCCTACTGATATCAATGGACTTGTCTCTTTAAACAGGAAAGTTAGATATTGAATTCTTTCTGTAGTTCTGAGCCTTCTGCTCTCCCACAGTAGGTGCTGTGTAAAAAGAAGATTGAATCCATATGACTTTAGGAACTTAAATGAGCAGGTTAATCAAAGCTGCCTTTAGTCCCTGGAGATAGAGGCACTACCAGCAGCCAGGGAGTTCAGGAAACAACTCAGGCTTCTACTCTGAATATGTTTCTGGAGGTACCTCTCAATCTGCAAGGTAAAATGCATTTTCATCAGATGACCAAAGCTGGGGTGACTGAATGCCTTCTTCTTCAAAAAGATTTTATTGTTGTTTTCTTTGTCTTTCATATGAAGACATGGAGGACATGTCCAGTCACTGCATTTTTTTCTCTCCTCCATTGAATATCTATTTATTCAAAGAGTTAGAACATTTGCAGTAGAATTGGTCTGGAATAGCCAAAAGTGTAAGATATGTGGCACAGTGGCATAATAGGAAGTAAAACCTCATGCTCCTACAAAGCTGGTGAGGAAAATCACTAGTGTGTTTCTACTGAACTCTATTCCTTTTCAAAATACTATTCCCATCCTGGAGCTGAGAGAAACCTTTCCAGACAAAAGTTGTCAAAATACATCCAGACTTATTGATAGATTCAATTAATCAAAATGTTTACTGTATTTTCTTCTGAAAACCTGCCTAGCTACAGGAGCTCTAAGCTCCACTAAGGTAGTATATATCCAGCATTGCATTTATGGTGGATAGTTACCCATTTATAGTCCACTTAACTACAACATCAGTCCTTAGGCTTTGCATTTGCATTCAGTAAAGGTTTTTCTTTACTATCTGTCAACACAAAAGGGACAACAGTAGCATATACATACTGGTAAACATAATCTTGTTAGGGAAATAAGATAATTGATATTGTTAATCTGTTAAATTATCAACTCTATTAAATATCCCAAAGCAGAGAAAAGGAAGTTTTATTTGAATGAAATCTCAGAGAAAAATAGGTACATATGAGAAGTAGCTTTGTCCCCATATCAAGAGCCTGTTCTTTGGAGACCATATAGAGGAAAACAGTGTTATAAATATCCCGTTAACTTTTTTAATGACTGAGCTAGACAGGGAGCCTCTTGGAACCAAGCTACTGTTTAGATACTTATATAATATTTGTCTCTTATTTTGTACTACTAAATTTAGGAACTGTTTAAATAGTTATTGCACTTTTTTCCTTAAATTGCCTGGTAATAAAAAAGATTTGGATATGTCACATTGCATGCACCATACTCCTATCAAAGAGGAAATAAGTAAACATGGAGCTCCCCAAACCAGATCAAATACACCCAAGAGTAGACAGTCAGATCATGGCTGGGAACAGACAATTTGTTTGGCCAACTGAAAGGAAAGGCAGCTCCCAGAAGAAAAATATTAAGCAGATTACCTTGGCATGTAGTGGGCTAGGAGGAGAGTGCCTGAAATAGAGGCTTAATTTCATCGTTGCAACAGTTTTAAAATAAAGTAATTTTGAATGTTTGGAAAAATCTTGAAGGGCTCAGGCAATGGCCACCTCAGTGCATTAAACTGATTCTCTGCAAATGTTTCCTCTGCTCTGGCTGTAAAACCACCTTGCCAGATAGACTTCCACTTAGTGTCATTTTGCTGAAAATTGGGAATGTCTGCCTCCATTCCTACTTAGCCACTAACTCAACTAGAAGCATTCAAATCACCTGAACTTTTCTCTGCTCCGTATTGATTTTTAAGGGCTTTCCTTTTGGGGCTGTCTGCCCTCAGTTGTCTGAACGTGTGTTTTCACACGCTGAGATGTTTTAAGGTGCATGTAAAAAAATATCTAAAAATGGAGATAATAAGTCATTCAAACAAAATCATTGCTGAAGCATTTTCTCAACTCCCTGTGCAGCCCCCTCTTTTTGCTATTGCCAAGAATGGCAGGACAGAATTTTATTTCTACCTCAAAAGAATGCTGTGAATTCACCCCCTGTCTAGAGACAGTCTCCAGAGGAAGGTCTTGGCACACTTTACCTGTTCATGGCCATTTTCTCCAGTTGGATTGTATTCATAAATTCATATACTTGCACACCCTACTGTACAGTCACCACACCTTGAGACATTCATTTTCAAACCTGCACAACACACACTACATATCCCCAAATTGCCAAGCTAATTGACAGTCTGATAGAATTACCCATTTCTTCAAGGTCAACTCCATGACTTAGATAGAGGTGAGACAAAACTAATTTAAAAAAAAAAACAAACAACAACTAGTAGACCTTCTCCTGTATCCCTTGGGATTCAGGTGAAGACTTAAAATGAAAAAGGAACTGTTAATAGATCAAAATGGCACATTTCTCTCATTGTTGCCATTGGGTTTATTAGTAAAAAAAAAAACAAACCAACTAAATAAATGTAAATTTGCAAATAAAAACAATGGTTAAAGCTTAATGTGATTAATAATCTGAGTTTGCTTTGATTGCAGGGAACAAGTTCACTCAGCATTACCTCAAGCTTTCATCTGTTAAAGGTCACTGACCGCCCATAATGACTAGGGTGGGGAAATGAGTTAGTCTGTTGGAAAGCACTGTTAATAGCAGTAGTGCTTGGAAACAGTTATCATGGCAGCACATAATTAGGCAAAGCAAAGAGGGGAAGAATTGATGCAAAAGTTGAAGTGTACCTGCTGCTTGCTTATTATTAAAATTGGCTTTTCCTCAGGTGCCAAAATCTCTCAGTCCACATATCCTAGCAAAGACACTCCCCAGAACACAGAGAGAAATCTGTATTCCAAATTAATTTTAAAAGCATCCAGGACTGGAAAAATGCTTGCATGGGAAACAACTGAACCTTGAACTTTTACCTACAAGAAAATCAGTCATTGGTTTTATAGCTCAAGACTCCAGGCTAGATGAGGCCTTACAGTGAGGAATGAGGGACAAATGTTTTTATTATGGTCCTTTCATTTTGCTTTTGGAGTATTTTACTTTACTTATGCACTGAGAGAATTAATTTTACACAAGATAATTATGAATTGATACAAAGTACTCCTCATAAATATAAATGATGATCTGTTTTCTGAACTGGAGGCGCTAAGAGATACAAAGGCACTCAATAGGTATTTTTTTTATTGTTTAAAAAATTACATTCAGAAGTCTTGCATTTTATACCTACAAATGTGCCTCAACTGAATTTTGCCTGTTTTTGGTGAAATTTATATGGCAGGTCAGATTATTTTTCAGAGCTGGTTTTCTCAGTGGAAGAGTCTTGTGGTGTGTTTGTATTTGCAAGCCTTGCTTCAGATGAATGAAAAAAGGACTGTTCCCCACATGGTGAATTTGCCTAACCATAGCTATGCAACCTCTGCAAGGAAACAGATACAACAATATCGGCAAACCTTTAACTCCCTTACAGGCAAATTGCCCATAAACAAGGTATTACTATATTTAGTTTCCATCTATGGAGCAGATTGGCCTCTGATCCTACACACCGGGGGAAAGTAGAAACTATCTGAACTTGGCAGTGATATGATATAGCTTTCAAGAATTGATTCAAACAGTTTTTGGTTGGGGTTTTTTTGTTTGTTTGTTTTTTTGGTTGATTGGTTGTTTTTTTTCCCCCTCTTTTCCCATCTTTTTTGAAATAAGGAACAAGATATTTTCCAGGCTAAATGTCCTGAAAAAACTCTCTTCAAAACTTGACAGAGATGGTCTTCAAAGACCTTCAGCTCCACTGAAGTTCCATGGAAACTGCAAAGGTCCAAACATATATAAAATTGATAAAGCTGAACAATCTGGCTTGGAAATCAACTGGAATATTTGGTGAGAGCAAGAAAACAGCACAGGAAAGCAAAGAGAGAAGAAGGAGAAATGTAAAGAGAGAGAATCAAGATTATTATTCCTTGGTTAGAAAAAAACCAGAATCATTTCAACTACACTTTAAACTCCAAGGGATCTGCTCACAGGGTTTCATACCTTCATGTTTTTTCCACTTTCCATGTCAGATGAAAAGTCTACCTTTGATACTAATTGATCATTTCATTTTCTCTGGCACACTTTTGAAACAGATGGTTGCCCCAACCTTTTGTTCCTAAGCACCAGCCTGAAGATTTGAAATAATCAGTGATAGAAATCAATCGAATAATTGAATGCAATCTGTTTCTGCCTGTCCTCTCTCTATCTTCTATCACAACTGACTTTTAACAGGGGTTCAAAAAGTTCATGTCCACTCTGGCCTTCAGTTCAGAACTTCCTTCTACAGAATAGTTTCACATCTCCCTATTTATCTGTCCAGAATTTGAGGAGGACATTTTTCAGTCATAGCTGGTTACCGATAGAAAATCATGTTTCTTGAGGAAAGATTATTTCAGCAGGGGTGCCCAGTTTTTATGGGAAACTCCATTATTTAAAAAGAAACCACAGAGAATCACCTTCATATACTTGAAAAGTGAGACTCTTCCACTTCACCCTGCAATTGGGAAACATACTTACCCTTGGATATAATGTTGCCATGAATCATGGGAATTATGGTTCAATTCAATACATCTCTGTCCTGCTTTATAGGCCAACTTCTAAAGACAGGCCATCCTCTAGAAATCCTTCTTTTTACCCAAACAGAGATAAAGACATGGAAAAAATAGACATCTGCAAAGAAAATGAAGGAAATTAAAGCTTAAAAGGGTGCTTAATATTAAAAAAAAAATCACTCTAGCATGAGGCTTTATCTTAAATAAACAGAAACATAAAATGTATGGATCAGTAGCTAATCCTTCTCAATGGCTTCTATCCAGTGTCTTAATTATGGCATAAGGTTGCATTATACATGGGCATACAAAATGACCCCCAATTCCCCTCCATGCAGCATCTGCCACATTACATTATCCTGCTTCCTGTCATATTGCCTGCGAAAGGCCTTGGCCTCCATTTGTGAAATCACCCCTGTGGTGAACATTAGCTGATCAAGCATCTGAGTGGATTTGTTGTTTCTCACGATAGTGCTGCAGTTCATGCAGTGCTCCAGTGCTGGATCAGACCCCCATGGCACACAGAGCCACTGGAGTCACCAAAGTTTTCCTGTGGCCTCATAAGGCACAACCCATTACCCTGCAAAGGGACCACTGCAGATGGTTTCAGTGTGTATAGGATTTGATCCATGGAAATGCAGAAGGAAGAGTTTTTGTAGTAAGCGGGTCTGCAGAGTTCTGAACATTGTGCTTACCTCTAAAATTATCTGCTTGGAAATTAGACACTTACCAAAGACAACTGACAGCTAAATCCTTGTCATTTATTTATTTTGGGAAGAGCTGATCATACAAATCCAAATATTCCCAGGTCTATTACTTGGTTTACCAGATTAAAACTCCTCTGTGTGTTTTCAGAGATATTGCAAGATTCACCTTTAAAGAGAATAAAAATAAAGGCTGAATTCTGGAATGGCTGTCTCACCACTATAGTATGACAATAACCCTTAAAAAGGTAAAATAATAATGAGAGTGAAAAAGATAGTTCACTAAGCTAAATGTTCCATGTATCTATTGGCTTTTCTTCTTCTTCCTATTTTAAAATCTCTCAGAATAAACTTATATTTATGTAACAGATTTGCCTGATTCCAAACACACAAATAGTGTAGGCATATCTCTGAAAATGTGTTAAAAGCAACAAAGGAGATTTGCAAACAATACAAAAAGGCTAAGAGCAAAAAGTCCAAAATTAACACTGGCAGGAAAAAATTATAAACTTGTTAGAATGAACATATTTGTGCAGAGATCTGGAGTTTCAAGGCACAAATATATTGAAGAAGTTTCATAGAAAAATGATACTTTCCCTACAAATTATTTGATGTTTCGTACACACACATATTTGGGTTACACAGACACAAATACTTTGATTTCAACAGTTACATTTCAGCTGTTGATTCTATGGCATTTCCCTTTCAGAATTCTAATTTACACATGTGAAAACTTTGGTTAAGCATAATATTTCAAGACTTCAGTATTTGTGCAGGGGGAGGGAATCCATCAAAAGTCTGCATGTCAATGAATTTTGAGGACTGATGAAGTTGTTAGAGAAACCAAGGTACAAAGGTGATCCTGAGCCCTGTATGAAAGCAGAGGTAGTTATTGATTATCTGTAAAGCTGAACTAAATGCACTAAGTCCTCAAATACATCTTTCCCTCAGTCAGATCACAACATTCTCTTCTCACCACTGTTAACCAGCCTAACATTCATATTCTTTCAGTAATTATTTACTTTTACTAATTGCATGTTCTCTCCTTATACAATCAAAATCTGTTTAGAACAGCAACAGTGAGGGATTTAGAGGAGGAAAGAATCACAGAATAAAGTTGGGAAATACCATAATTCCTTGCCAGCCCTTGGCATTCAAACTTCATCACATCTCCAAAAGCTCATTATAATAGAAATTGGACTTGATTGGCTGAGTGGGCAGTCAGACAGAGTCAACATGCATGAGGGAAAGCATAGAATTTTCAAAACTGATCATCAAGCAGCCACAGCAATTGGATTTATAAACCAGGGACTTACTGCATAAGACACACAAAAGATCGATGCTGTTGAAGAAGAGCTGTAATTAACTAAATTAATGAAATCAGGAAGCCACACCTGCTCCACATGACTGACTCACTCCTCTGGCTCTGTCTCCAGCTTGAAAAGGTGAATTTAGCAATTGATGGTTTTAACATGAGATGAGCACGGTAAGTTATGTGCATCTAACAAGCTCCTTCAAAGTGTTGTGAGAAGCACAGCATGGCTGAGAGATCATGGCAGCTAATTATTTCCCTGCCTTGGAAGAAGAGAGTCACGCATCCCCGGAGGGAGTAGATGCATTTCAACAAAAGGGAGGGAAGTTTTACAAGCAGAAGTTGGTTAGCATATCAGGGTGATCAGAGCCACTTTTGCCTTCGAAGGTACAGTCAGTTCTTGCAAGGCATTATGGTACAAATCCTCATTCTACCACCTGGTAAAAGTGTTTTCAAATATCCAAACCAATGGATGTAGCATGCAGTCTTCGACAGAGGATGGGTCATGTGCAGGGTGACCTCTAGCCATAGGAAGACACTAAGGCCAGATAGAAAAAACCTTTGCTTTGCAGCCTCCTCCTCACCTCTGGAAAGGCAGAAAAGCTGTCCCTCTAACAGGAAGATTTAGGAAGTGTAGGAACTGTACAGTAACAAACATGGGTCCTTTAGGATGTTTGCTGTCTCAGGTCTGTGCATTCCCTTTCTATTTTCTGGAGAAGTGCCTCTGTGGCTGTAGATACCACACTTCTCTGGCCCCCGTTGCACTTCCCTGGTAGGAAGAAGTCCTTGAGGCATCTCCTCTCCTTAGGAGCTAGCAAGTTTTGGTGGCAAGACATACAAGCATGGAGCCTTGTAAGACTGGTGACAAGGAAACAGCTTCTCCAGTGATGTTATCCAGTTCCATTCACATGGAAATACTGCCCAGCGCTGCAGAGGGCAAATAAGAACGATATTCTCATAATTTCTTGGGAGGATTAGAAGCAGCTAACACTCACACTTGAAGCTGACTAGTGACAGGAAGGCTAAACCATGAAAAGGCATTGAGACCAGAACACCCATCCTGACACAGTGGGTTGACTTCAGGAACAGCTGTTTAGTCTCTCTGAAACACATACCATGTTTACAGGTTTCATGAGTCTGATTGCAAGTAATTGGCAATAAGCTCAAAACCACTAAAGCTCATGGAGGGATGCGATTCCATATAAACTGAACATAATTTTCTTTTTTTTATCCCTCTGATATCTTATTTGGCAGGGCCAAACAGGATAAATCTCTTTATAACAAAGGCCAGAGCAGAATTACTCTAAGAAAGAAATATTGACTTTAAAAGGAACAATGTTTCTTTCTACCCTCAGTACTTCAGAGAGTTACCAATCTTCTAAAAATCAAGTTGAGAATAAGAGTTGCTTAACAAAGATGGGGACAAATACAAGTATGTAGAAAACTACTGACAGCAAAGACGGATGCTTGTTAAGGTTATGGTCACTCCCAACAAAGCATGGGCCCTTCCCCAATACATAAAAATACATTGTATCTGTTAGAAAAAGCTAGAAATAACTGGGAATAGAGAAAGAGGGAGAAAGAAATAAGGAGGGAGAAAGACGGGGAAAGAGAGACACTAAGTAGTCCAGAGTTCCTTGGTGAACTGATATTTCCTCTGCAAAAGAAGCAAAAAACCCCTTTGTTTAGACTATAAATAAAAGGCTGTTTCTGCTTCCCAGTTGTTTTAGGTGTTGAATGTCACTATGCTACCTAGTTTTTATCAGGTTAGTGCACATCTTTCATTTACTATCTTTTACATAATCAGCATCTTGTAGGAGTGGGTGGAAATTACTCCTGTAAAGGTTAATAAACATTAAATTGCTGGGTTAAATTTGCTAATGTACATTACCTAACCTTTTCTTTTCCCCACCATCATTGTCCTTCAGTTTATAAAGTTCTTCTTCCCTCATGCTTAATCCTCTCTGATGCATTTATTTAGAATAATCCTATCTGCTCTCAGCCTTCAATTTGCAGCCTTCAATTGCTAAGCCAGCTAAGCTCTTTTCATCTTCTCCTGAAAACATGCACTCCATTCTTTGGTAGTCTCTCTTTGCCCTTCTTCCCACTTCAGCTGCTTGAACTGAAGTGACTAAACCACAGAGTACATTCGTGTAATTTTGGACAACAGCTAATTACCTTACATGTGCTTTAACCTCTCCTCAATGCACTGCTGGAGTTGCATGTCTTGTTTCACATCAGCTGCACAGCAGTGGGTTCAGGTTCATCCAGAGATTTCCTCCCTTCAAAACTGAGGTCCTTCTCCTCTGCTTCCAGAGGATGCATTCTCCTATTATAGTAACAACTTCTGCATTAATCTGTAATGAATGACTTCACATTATTGAGATTAAACTGCTAGTGGGCCATGTTCTCATCTGAAACACAGAGTGCATCTTGACTCATTTCATTAGCTAAAACGAAGTGACCTCAGATTTCCAGCCACGTAACAGATCCATCTTTAAGCAGCCTCCTGGATGAGCTATCTACAGCTACTCTGAAGGCCATTAAAAAGTTGTATTTATAACATATTGTGTTCTGCATAATGTTCTACAAAGAGAGGGTGCTTTTGCCATGACATATGGTGTACAATGTAAATGAACTCTGATGTAACAAATTAAAAAGCTTTTACAGCAACCTCTAAATACTATTTATGGCTCCCAAGAGCTACCTAGGCTGGCCACCAGTCAAATAATTACAATCTCTACACCAAGTGCCAGAGTGCATTTTGTTGACTAACTGCTTCTACAGCGAGGTGTGCAATCTATTTCCATGAGATGTACTAGTCATAAAACACCATCCATTTTGACAGCAAAATTGCAAAAGCACAATGCGTTACCAGCTGTCGTTCAAAGAATGGAGATGGTAACAAGGGGGCCATTTTTAAAATCACCCTGATCCTTAACACTTGCAGCTTTTGTTACAGCAAAAGAAATTCATTGTGGTGTAAGGCCTCTCCAAAGATTGCTGAAGTCTCTTGCAGGCACAAGACCCCTCTCCTGTCTGTGCATGGTGGAAAAATTTGTGAGTAGTCCAGTTCAGTGGAGACAGAGAACACTCCATTTCCTAAAACCTGATTTTCTGTTTAAGAGAAAATTATATTCATTTGCATCAAAAAATTCCCACCTCTGGAAACAAAAGGAAACCAACAAAAAATCAACAGAAGTCACCATAGGCTGAACAACCCCAACTCTCTCCACATTTCTTCATAGGAGAGTTGTTCCATTCCTCTTATCATTTTCATGGCCTTCCTCTGAACTTGCTCCAACAGGTCTAAGTGCTTCCTGGGCTAGAGGCTCCAGAGGTGCTTCTGGGAATTTAAAAAAAAAAAAATCATCTGAAGATGAGCTCTTTTCATTATTTAAAGACAATTATCTTTAAAATCGTCTAAGGGTTGTGTTGTTTGTGTGTGTGTGGTTGGGGGTTTGTTTGGTTTGTTTCAAATGTTCCATTTATCACATGAAAATTGTTTCTGTTTTTTCTGCTCTATGCATATTTAAATAGTTATACTGGTATTGCTATATATCTCCACATGGGTTTCAAAGTGGAGCAAACAACAGGCATAGCCCTATTATTTGAGAATGTGACTTGTTTTGAAGCACACATCTCAGAATGATGGCTGCATTGCTTTATAACTGAACTATCCCCCTTGAGCTGTATGCAAGCCAGGCTTAAACCTATGCTACAGTTTTTGTCTGGCTTAGAAGTGAGAAACAGCATTAAATACCTACATAGCAAGTGAGATTATATATTTGCAGTCATTTGGTGTACAGAAGTTTTGAAAGCAGTCATTTGCTGGTAAAAACTATTGGGAAGATGCTGGCAGAATTTAAAGTAAGTAAGATGAATGGCAAAGAACAATGGGTTCTGGACTTTTCCTGCATTCTGTATTTATTAACCACTTTATGACATCATGGAAAAGAAACAACTGTGCCCAGCACACAAAGTGTTATGTAGCAATTTAGGAAATGCTCTTTCCTGAAGTATTTACATCCCTTTCTTTCAGACATTGTAACCCAAGACATCCTTTGCAAAAAAGAAAAATAAATTCAAAAATTCTGAAATTATACTATCAGAAAAGTAATGTTTTTTCAGCAGATTTCTGAAACCTCATTCTGGATCCCTAGCTCAAAGGGAATTAAAAAAAAAAAAAAAGGCAATAGTTTTACACTTATTTCTGACTAGCAGGTTTCTATCAAAGCCAATTGAAGCTCCAGGCCAACAGTGCAGTGTAATTGGGGCCATGTCTATCACTGAGAAAAAAATACTGTTTACAAAGGGGAAAGGTTTCCACAAATCACAGTCCAGACACAGTAGATCTTCTAAGTGTCTAGACAAATAAGACCATCCCCATGCCAATGTTAATAAATCTTCACACATTGCAGTAAACACTTAGTAGCTCCAGCTCTCAGTCAATCATTTTTAGCCCCAATGAGAATGTTTTTAACTGTTGGTATTTCACTGTTAATATCAATTCCTTAACTCAGTGTCCCTTTGCCAAGCAAAGAGCTTCAGTCTGGCTGCTATGCATGGTGGAAATCTACATTTCCCATTATCAGTGACTGCATTTATATTTCAAGACTAAAGGATTAAAAAAGCTTGAAGAGAAAGTATTCTTGGTAGCTGACTTGAACAAAGAAAAGTGTTAACCCTGGCGAGCAGATACTGAGTCGAAAATAAAGCAATTAGAGAGAAACTAAATTTTTTCAGAACACAAGTTCAACACAATTAGGTCTATACCACTTCAGACATTAACAACAGTTTTGCATTTGCCAAGCAACAATAAAAACCCCAGTAGACTTTAATAAATCTAATTTTTTGCTAATGATAGTGAATCTGTCTCTAAATATAAGAGGTCTTGTACCAGAAAAATTGCAATTGTGTATTCAGATAGTTTCATAAACTAGTATTTGTACTATTGTATAACTCCTCTCTCTAAAAATAAGGAGGCTCTGCTTTTAGATATAATTAGATAATAATATAACATTTAAATAAGATCTAAATTGCTTATTCAGGTTCAAACATGCTGATTTTAAATCTGATTAAGCAACTGTGAACAAATTTTCTGTTATTTTGACCAGTCTATTAGCCATCTAATTTGATTCCTGAGGGTAGCAGAAAAAAAATAACAACTAAAACTATTTCAACTCCATAGCTGGGATACAGCAGCAGATTACTAATTACACTCAGAAGATGAATTACCAGCAGATTTCATCTTCCTTAAATAAATACTAATTTAAGTCAAATAGGTCTGAAAATCACTGCATGCTGAGAAGTAGCTGTATTGCTACCTTTAACAGAAAATTAGCAATGGGCTGAAAGATCTGTGAAGGAGCTGAGGATAATTTTTTTGTCACTGGATAAGGGCACAGCTGCTTCAAGCAGAGAAAATCTGGAGCATGAGTCCAAAAACTGCTGCACTGTTACTGAGAGCAGGACTTTATTTAACATTCACATCCATTTCTGCCGGACTTGACTAACATACTTTTCAAAATTCACAAAAATTGAGGACATAAAAATAAAATGATAATGCATTTAAAATTACATTTTCTCAGTATCCAAAAAAGTCTGTTCATAGAGAGAGTAATTGTTGCCCATTTAATTGCGGGACTATTTATATTGTTAATTGCATCTTGTTGTAGGCTAAATGCAGTTGTTTTGGATTTAACTTTATGATTTAAATGCAATTATGTAATAGACTTAGTTATAAAAAACATATAATTACTGTATAGGCTGGAAAGCTGAATTAGCATTGCAATGTAAATGAAAGAGCCTTTACTGCTCCTGATATTAACACTGAGCAAACACTTAAATTGCTGACAAATTTTTACTTGTTCCTTTGGTCATTATCTGAATGGTTTGTGGACTTCTTCAGTATGGAAAGTGATGATTTCATGCCACAAAACCTGTAAATGGCCAGGTGATGGGAAGACATTTGCAGCAGACTCATCACCTAAATCCAGCCCCTGAAGTAAACCAAGCCTGCACTGATATCACGCCTGCTCTCCACCTTGCAGATCACTGGTCTAAACTTTTTCTTCACAAGACCCATGAATCCTTGAGTATTTCCCTTCTCCCCTAGGGATTCAAGTCTGGTAAAATTTGGTGGCTACTAGCTTCGAGGTGGACTAGAAATTGCTGTTTGTTCCTGCTGGCATCCTGGTTCAGTACTGCCCCCAATGTGGAGCAGTCACTTCTCCAAAACACCTTTCTTCTCTAAAGAAGGTCTGAAGGTCGCTGGGCTGTTTGCCCACACTCCCATTATTCCTCTGGAATACCAGTTACTACACCAGTGAGTTTTGTTCTTCGGGGGAACAGCCCATTAAACCCTATTCACTGGTTATTTGAGTGATTCACATTGGGCTGTGAATAGTGGTAGCTAAAAGAACACATATAATCAATTACCTGTTTCCCAACTAAGGGATTAATTAAATAAATTTCTCCTGCCTGTTTCAGGACTGCCCATTGACTTTGAAAAGTAAAACTGGACATATAGCAAGCTCACTACAGCTCCCCTGTCACACAGCTAATTTAATCAAGGCAACCAGACTACCTTATTCATTTATCAAAAAAATAAAGATGAGATCCCTTGAATAAAACACGACTGAAATTGCTGGATTCAGATAGAAGTAAACATTAGGCATCTCTAGCCCAAAAAAAAAGAAAAAAAAGATCCAGCAGGAAAACAGTAGCTTGTTGAGTTTTATTTGTAGATAAATGGAAGAGGTGTAATAAGTGTGAATTGTGACCAAAAGGGATTATGTGAGAACAAATAATGCAACATTAGTTCTGCAAAATATTTTACAGCTGTCTTTTCTCCCTGGCTACCATCAGCTAATTTCTAATTGTTTGAGTTTTGGCAACCACACCTCTTGGGTTTTCTAATCTCAATAGCCTAGAACAGTTAAATATACAGATTTTGTGACAAAACATGTTTTGTATTGTTTATACTTGGAAGGGGAAGGGGTAGGCTGGTGTGTCATACCTGGAAATAAATAGGAACAGTCAAAATTTGAAGCCACCTTAACACATATTTTGGGAAAACAGTGGTTGCTGCAAATATTTGCAATTCAAATCTCAGCAATTCTCTTCTTGTGAAAAGTCCTTCCAGGGCTTTCCGAAGGATTAGTTATATATTAAAAGAGAGACTTTTTCTACTGGAATAAACTGTCTTTCAAATATTTCTGACTCAAGTATAAATCCATTTACCTCTCACAGGCTGTTTTGCAGTTCTTTTTGTGGTGCTCATTAATTAATAAACAAAATCTACTGCATTTAAGACGGCCTGTTTTTCACTCAGTCTTACTGCCTTTCATTACTGCACTGACACTTCACCAATTTACCAAGGGTAGGTCTGTGAAAAATAGTACAAAATGATAACCAGAAAAGCCAAAGTGTTTAGGAGAAGTTAATGAAAAGCTCCGGGTAACCTGAATTATGACAGTTTAGAGATGTCATTTTGCTCTTGTCCCACGCTGGAACACTTGTCTTTCAAACACTCCTCCAAGTGTTTCCATGAGAGTTATTTATGTTGGAAGATCTAAAACACTACAAGAGAGAGGTAATGTATGCAGCTCTCCTTTTATCCAACAAGGAATTGCTGGAGATGTAGAGGGAAAAGCAGAATAGCAAAGTGCTATATTATTTGAACATGATGTTTGACAGCTCTCTTGCTCTCTGAGGGAGGGACACTGGTCTGCCAATGGATAATGCATCTTCCCAATATGCTGAAGTTATTTTGAATAGCAAAGTGGGTAAGCAAGGACTGAATGACGTATCTAATCTTAGCTCACCTGAGCAGTCAGAAGTAAAGTTGCAACATGATTTTAATTTTACAGGCAGAATTTTGGGCAGAGGTGGAGACTAATACCTTAGAAAGCAACATTTTCACACAAATGACTCCTTTTGTATTAATTGATAAACCAGTTTTTGCTAAGCTTGAAAAATAACTTCATGAAAAAATGTCATTCCAAAAGATTAGACTGTGGAAGCAAAATTAGAAGTAGCTTGAACAGGAAGCAGGTGTTGGAGTAAAGGATCATTGACACATCATTTTCTGAGCAAAGTTGGACACAGGTATTTCCAGGGGAGGCAGGAAACATTCACTGATGTTGCCCCTGCTCATCACCTTCTGAGCACTTCCAATGGTGGTGGGTTGCTTTCACACTTGAGCAAAACAAGAGTTGAAGTGGGGTGCTGAGAGCCGTGATGCAATGCCTCTCTGTATTTGCCTTAAACAAATAGGCTACAGTGCCAGGGCAAATAAACACACCAGACACAGTACAGAGAGGAGGAGACAAGATATGTCTTACCCATGCTATTCTCTCTTTCCTTGTCAGAGAGGTAAGAAGCGAGGCAGAAGAGGAATTAAGACCTCTTTTCCAGATCCATTTGAATATAGCTTCATACAGTTCTATTAACTGTCCCAGAGCACTTTTTAATATCACTCTTGTCTCTTTCCACTACAAAGAACGTAATTGTCAACACTTTGAAAGTATGGGGAAAAAGTCTTTCCCATGCTAGAGAGCCAAAACAGGAGTGACATTCACAAGGAAGGAACATGTCACACAGATCACCTCATTTTATGAGTTCTTCCTTGAAAATATGTAAAGAAAATATGAAAATATGAATACTTATACAGCATGTCTTTTTCTCGTACGACAGACATTTCAAAAAAAAACCAAAAAAAGATGCACATCTTACTGGCTGAATTATATCTGATAGCCATATTTCAGACCTAAAAAACTTCCCAAAATCCTATATCTGTTAGTTTAGGGCATGCTCAGTAATAGCTGTAAATGTCATAGATCTGTAAGCAAAGCAGAGAAAGATAGTTTGTGAGAAACTGGATTAGACTCTCTTACATTTGATTAGTCAAGCCAAAATTAAGTACTACATTATAAACTATCCATGCATTTAGATCTTTGTTAACCCAGCATGGAAAGTTTCACTGTTAATAGCAAAAAAAGCTGTTGGAAAAGACCACTATTGCAGCCAGGATTGCTTCTGTACCTTTCCAGTGTGTTCTCTGTATGTGATTTTTCACTTCAGGCACATAAAGGGTATAGGTAGTGAGTGCATAAGGCTTTCCAGGCACCCCAGGCAGTGGGGAAAAGGTGTATAGTAGAAACAACAGCGCCTCTTATGGAATGGATTCTTTATTTCACTATTTGCTGAATATGAAAAGGTTGCTTTTAATACCTGCCGCCCTTTTCTGAGCAGAGCTGTGGACCTCCTCTGGGACTATAACGACTTTTTTTACTCTATTCATAGTTTACTGCTTCTCAGACATTCAGGACAGAAAGTCCCATTTTCAGCAATTTCAGATACAGTGATCTAAGACTTCAGCAGTGAGGAATGACTCAATTACTCAGACCTGTTAGTGAACACATGCTAGGCAAGTGTATCTATCTTAATAAAAAAAAACACCTTAAATTACAATGAAAACCAGAGAAATTATACTACTTTCCTTGGGAATCTCCTCTTACTGAATATAAGCATATATCAATTAGTGATGATGGGAATTATGTGCACATAAAGTGGAAGAACAGAACAATAAATATTTTACCACCAATTCCTTTTACTTTTTCCATAGCAAATATCATATAATATAAATACATATACACTTCGCAATTAATGTTGTGTGACAAGACAAAGTACCTATTGCTTTTTCCTAAAATTTCAGTCTTGAGCTTAAGAAGACAGTAATTGATCTGCTAACTAAAATATTATCAAGGGGCCTTTTTTGTTTCTTTTAAATGCCTGGATAGCATCTTCCTGCTACTTTTGATGGCCAAAACAGAGCTGATCCCAACAGTACCTTTGGTAAGGATATGTTACCTCCTGTAGTAGCATGAACCCAAGAAACACCAAAAAAGACAAACTAAAGTCCTTTCATCCACTAATAAGTGATATCCAAGTCATAAAAATTTAAAGTTTCCTACTCACTGTGAAATGGCAGCAACAGTTCTGAGGAAGGAAAAACAGTCCTTGGCACAACACACAAGTTTTCTAACAGCCACAATTCGACTCAGAGGTCTATGGAGAATTGATTGGAACATCAAACAGTATTTTGCAAAAATTTCCCAGTGCATTCATTCTCCTTCAAATCTTTTTTACTTGAGGAGACATCAACGGGATTTATTCTCAAAAAGGTGATTTCGATGCTAAGGAGTTCTGCAAACTGTCACTTTTTTATTATTTGACTTTGTGATGAGCTGAGCTGAAATCCACCATGACTAAGGAGAATACAAGTTTCTGCAACACCGCAGGAAAAGAGCAAGGAATGAATTGTCAAACTGATTCCCTAAATGCACTCAGTCTTGTAATACTGCAATTATTACCTGGTCCCAAAACAGACCTTGTGATTCTTGCCCACCTAGTCAGCTCCTGGGACTGCAGGAAGATGTCACAGCTCTTGCTCTTTCTCCGCCTCGTCTCAAGGGTTAGCCGTGAAGTGAATCATCTCCTTTGTATGCAAAATCACAGTCAAAGTAGAAAGAATAAAGCCTCCTTATTCCATCACTCGGTAACAGATGCGGTGACATACCCCCTTCCTTTAGTTTGTCTATGCCATTGTGCAACCCAAGTAAATAAGAACCAGAGAGTGAGGCTTACTATGAACAGTTAAAAATGTATCTGCAGGGAGATCTGTACTGTGTTTGAAAGAGTCATCTATATGGAAGAAAAACAAAAACCTTTTGCTAAAATAAAAATGGATTTACCCTGTTCATGAAGCATTTTTCCATAATTGAGATTGAATACTATACAGTGGTTTAGACTAATTCGTTTTACAGCTGAGTCCTGCTGTACCTAACTCAGTGATATTTGCTCCTCAGCCACCACAGAACATTGACACTGGGAGAAAAATCCACCTGCAAGGTCATTTCTGAGTGACATACTGAGTCACTTCCAGACGGACTGAAGTCTTTGACCTATCTGTTTACCAGCAATCATTTGGCAGAGCTTTTGTCAACTATTAACCACTGAGTAAAAACTTGTTTAACTCCTATACCTTAGGCAAGAAGTCCTAGTGTGAAGAAACAAAGTAAAAGAGCAACAGACTTCACAAATCAAAAACAAATTTTATTTATTCTCTAATGAAAGGGACGCAAAGGCGGCAGCAGCTACTCAGAACAGGACACAAAGACAGTAAGATGCTATTTCTTAAGAAATAGCTCTGTATGGCTCCACTGCAACTGGAGTCAAACAATTATGTCCACCTAGAATTAGTCCCCATCATACCTAAAGAGATTCCCAGAGGGATAAGTGGCATATGCAAGTCTAAGAAGTTAATATATGTCAAAGGCACGAAGGATGGCTTGAAGGCAAAAACTGAGATTACTGCAAAGATCTGGGAGTTATGAGATGAATTTTACCATCTCCAGTGAATATCTTAAAAAGAAGGGAAATTGCAACAGGAGAGGTTCCTTGCTCACAGTTCCATGGCAGGAGCAGTAAGGTCACACTCAGCAAGATGAAAAAACAGAAAAATAATTCACAAATCTTGGACAACAACAGAAGTGGGGTTAGCTAACTTTGACCCTCTGTTGAGAAAAAAGAAGAAAAAAAAAAAAAGAGAAAAAAAAGACATTCTTTAAAAAGAGAAACAAGTAAGTCCTAGTATGGCTCTCCACACCGTTCTTTGCATCAGACCACTTAGAGGAAGACATTTTTATTTGCTCTGCTAAACAAGGCAATGAAAAGATGTAGTCAGTGTTGGTCAAAAATGCTGGGAAGTGAAAAATGTTTCTAAAGCATGTGTAATTCTCAGCCTTAGGAAAACAAACACAGTTTTGAAATCATAAGACATTATTTCCCTAGAAAACCATCCCTTTTCCCTCTGCTTCCTTAGAAGTTTTCTTTTAAGAAAGAAATAAGGAAAAAGGAGAGAAAAAATATTTTGAAAATGTGTTTCCACACCAACCTATCCCCCCCAGTTTGAAAAAACACATCAGAGTATTTTACAAGGGGATAATATAATTACTTTTCTTTAGCCAGTATTCTCCCACATCATATGCCACCTTATGCTCACATTGGCCACTGTCACAGAAGATGAAATTGATTTTGATTTGTGCAGTGAATTTTGGAAGTCAGAATTAAAATACGTTTTTGCAATGAAGGAGATAAGTCACTGACATCTCAGTGAAAAAAAAAAAAACACAAAAAAAAATACACAGTGGATTTTAATAAGAATAGGAATGATCTTTGGTAAAGGTTTCCAGAAGTGTACTGATTTGAGATTATTGCACAAGAAAAAACACAAGTAATAGTAGAAACTCAAAATAAGCTAATGATCCAAAGAAAAGGTTTTTTTCACAGTTAAATGTGACTCTGAATAATAGCTACAGAATAACCTAGAAAAAAACCCACATTTCAAAGTCCTAGACAGTTCAAGGAGACAATGCTATCCTTCAGAGCCACCCACTAGTAGAAAAGATTCAGATACATTCTCTTTCCCCTGTAGAAAACAAGAAATCTGTCTCTAACACTGACACTGCACCATTGCAGTATACATAAACTTGTAGGTGGTGGCAACTCCCATGATTTTTTTGTCTGTTGAGGATCTAAATAGAAAATTTTGTATTAGGTTTTTTTGTGGGCAGAGGGGAGCACAACTGAGATTTAGGAGAATAATATTGTATAAGAAAATAAAGCAGAAGTTATTCATTATAAAGGCAGTCCTAATAAAAAGAGAACATTAATACCTATGAACTGGCAAAAAAAAAATCCCCAAAACACATTTCCTTTCATTACCTTTCAAAAGAGTTTGTAACTTTCCTGCACTATTAACTGTATACTACCACTCTCCCCATATCTGAGAGGTTGTGGTGATGAGAGAAATGCCTGCAAAGGACAGGAACACATCAATGTTCTAGAACGTGTGTAAGCATTAGGAAATAATGAGTGTACTGGGAAGATGGGTTAAGCATTGCAGTTTGTTACGTACAGCAACAAACCATAGAGATCTCTATGGTACAAACCTGGAAGCAATGGCAAAATCCAGGAAGCTCCTGACCTCTTTGGGCCAGCCCAGTCTCCAGGCAGTGTAAGCACTGATTTTCCTTCCCACACCTCAGTGAGCAGAGCTCATCAAAGCCCCATTCTGTCTGACACAGGGAACTGAAACACGGCCACAACCATGTCACTTGATATCACACACAGGAAAACACACCATCAAAGGCAGCTAAACTGACATTTCAGGCGTGATCAGAAACATCTACTTATCAGTAGGATAAGAATACTGCTGCAAAATAATGGACTCCTGCTGTTACTTAAAGCACTGAAGTCTTTATATTCAAAGCAGAAAGCACTGATCCCATAAAAGAGCTTTTATTTCCAGAAGTTGGTGGGGTTTTATACTTAACAAATATTATGGAACTCATCATGTAATAAGTTGTGCATTTATACAAACTTACCCAAACAACAGAATATCCTGCTTTGGAAGGGACCCACAAGGATCATCGAAGTCCAACCCTTTAGCTCTGCACAGGACAGCCCCAAGAGTCACACCATGTGCCTGAGAACATTGACAAATGCTTCTTGAACTCTGTCAGGCTTGGTGCTGTGACCACTTCCTTGGGGAGCCTGTTCCAGTGCCCAACCACCCCGTGTGAAGAATCTTTTTCCAATACCCAACCTAAACCTCCCCTGACACAACTCCATGGCATTCCCTCAGGTCACAGAATCACAGGATATTCTCAGTTGGAGGGGACTCACAAGGATCATCAAGTCCAACTTTTAAATGACTGACCCATAAGGGGATCAAACCCACAATCTTGGTGTTATTAGCACCATGCTCTAACCAGCTGAGCTCATCTCAGGGTCCTATCACTGGTTACCAAAACAGGCTGAGGGAGTTCTTTCAGATTTTGGGTACATACAACCTTAGTGATTTTTAAAGAATATATTCATGTCTAGACTCTAAAATCTGCCTGAAGAGTGACCTAATCATCAGACAACCTTTCAGACTAAGGAAGAACTTATTTTTTATTTTTTTTAATCATTAATTTTCATTCTACATCCACCTGCAATATCCAAAACCTCTATATTTTCTATGGAGTCAGTCTTTATTTTCAGTCCACTTCTAATCCAGTCCTGAACTCCATTCACATCCAGCATAATATAATGGTTTCTTTTCTTGACCATTACCAAACAAGAGAAGTGGAATTTGTAGAAAACACATTCAGCTAAAACATGGAGCATTGTTTTGTTTCCAGTAAATGAATATTGTCCATTTGGCTTCAATATTAAAGGAATACTCTTTCTAATGAAAGGAGGTGCTGATAATTGGCCCTGTGTATTTCCTTCAGGCATCTGTTAAGATAATTACTGCTTAAGATTACAATCCTGCATTTTTTCCCTACTTTGAGGGGAAAAAAACCCCACAAAACAAAACCTGCTACAAAGAACTTCTTGTTTCTTTTTTGTTTGTTTTAACATAATGATGGTCATGACAAACACTTTATTGTTTGATTATTTTCTGGTTGAACTAGCCACTGAGTTGTGATTGCTCAATTTTAATTTCTCAGCAGCTTATAGCTGAATGAAAACTTTAATTGGCTGCTTGGTGTTTTAAAGCAATAGATTAATCTTTGTGAATTGTCCTAACTGGCATATTTTAGTGGTCCAAGTAATTTACTTACATAATTTATTTCATTGTATTTGAAGGAAAAGTCCACGTAAATGCCACTGTGTGAAAATTCCATGTAGCACAATAATTACAGGCAAACTTATGTCTTCATAAATTGATCTTCTAGAAGATTTGGAATCACAGTAGAATATTTTTTTAAAAAGTCTGCATTTCCTTACTCTTCAATAAAATTGACTTTAATTTAAAGCACAGTATTTAAAATATTACAAGCTAACTATCAAACACAAGAGGAATCTGAAGAGGAAACAATATAAAAGCTGAGGTCAGAGTTTAGTCCTCCCTGAAGCCCTCTTTTTTGTTCCAATTTTACCAGAGACACAGCAAGGAGAAACAGCTCTGTTGCTTTCGCAGCCTGAAGCCCACGGCACTCTAAGACCCCCACAGCCCCAGGCTTAGCCTGGTTGAAAGATTAAGCTAAGATAACACCAGCAGAGCATTACCAACCCCATGACTTGGGCACCCCAAGTGTGCAATCAAGGCCTGCTGTAATTATGAGTAGCCGCTGTGGGACTCAACTCTGCCTCTGTATTTCTCACTACCCCTCCCCATCTCAAAGGCAACCAAAAGCTTGTGAACTCAAAGGTCAGAAATGCTTAGCTAGTTATTTTATTAGCAATGTACTCCAACTACCTCTACCCTCTCTCCTTAGGTCTTTGGTGTAAGAGCTTTCAGAGTGCATTGCTGAACCCTTGGATAAAGAGGAATCACAATGGGTGGCTTTTCTCCTGATACAGGCAATTGAGAAGGAAATCACATATGACAAATGCTGATTTGGCTAAGCATGAATCCTTTATTACACAAATCAACTTCGTTTTGTTTATCCAGTCAGTATAAAAATTTACTTACAGATTTTATTTATTTAACTGCACATTTTATTCTGCTTAGTGAATAGCAATCTGCCTGACCTTGCACGTATTCTGCAAATGCGGGCAAGGGAGTGGTCTTATTAACAGGATAAGAAAGAACATCTTTCTCCCTTCGCTCCTTTAAAACATAGTAACTAGAGCATCCCCATCGCTTACAGATTTGATTATTGCCACAGAGGATATATTAACTTCTGTTGCACTTCTCTGTCCCACATAAGGAACCAGTTTTCCAGATCTCATAATCCCAGAATTCTAAATGCTGACAGAATCAAAACAAAGATTTATAAAGTTGAAAATTTTAGTCAGACTCTCCATAAATTTAAAAGGCTAATCTATTCCAAATACTAAAATCTAAACCTTTTTAATCTCATCTTAGTCCTGGAACTGGTTTGTACAGTAAGCAACTGATTTCCATTATTTTCTCAGTAACGTTTAGCCTTCATTTTAAAAAAACATTTTAAAAATGTTTTTCATCTTTTAAAAATATATATAATATATATATAATATATAATAATATAATGGCCAGTCTTCACGAGCGAAGATTTGGGAAAGGTCATTAACCCTTCGAGCCTGCGCAGTGGATTTTTTAGGTGAGACACAGCGTGCGCTGAACTGAGCCCACCCTTTAATCCTGAGGTTCATCTGCTGGGGCCGAGCAAGCTTGGACAGTGGCAGTGAGGGTCTCAGGACGTAGGTTTGTTTAGAGTGACCTTCTCTTAGATGGATTGCCTCACAGGGCTGACGAGCTCCATCTGCCCGGGGGGCTGGGAATCGAACCCGGGTCGCAGCGGTGAGAGTCCAGCACCCTAACCACTAGACCACCAGTGCTTGGAAAATTTTTTTCTTTGCTACACTGAAAAGCAGCACTCATGTGACGACTTTATTTCTGAGTTTTCTGCACTACTTTAAGACTAAGCTATCAGAGAGGTAAGCGATAAACAGAGCTGGTGAAAAGCAAAACAACCAACAGTCCTTGGCAGGTAGAAGCGAGTGAAGAAAAGTTCTCAAATTATATCAGAGCAGATTTTCAAAGTACCCAGCAGCCATCAGCTTCCAGTATTTGCAAATGCCACATCTGGTCACCTATTTCCAGGCCTAATTGGGAGTCACTTGGAGTACTGAGATTTGGATTTTAAAACGTTTTTGAAGTTTGCTCTGTAATTCTGCTTAAAAACAGCTATGTCAGCTTGCAAAGTCAGCATTTGCATATTGTTGAGTACAGGGAACTTCATCTTGCAGAGTCCTAGAGACAAATCCTATGTGAATTTTAAGACTAAACATTCTGCCAGTGTCTACAAGGCAGGAGGCTGTCAGTGCAGTTTATACCGTGTCTAATCAATGCTCAGGCAAGAATCAAAGTGGTTATAGTTTGCTATTAAAAAGACATGGGTGGGTAGATAACTTTGATCTTGGAGTCTACTTAGCCATGGCAAAGAAGGCCATTAAAAGCATCCTGCACTGGAATTTCAAACTGTATATTTTTTTAAAGTGACTGAGATCTCCCTCTTCTCCTCCCTACCCACTCAGATTAGCAAGAACCAGCACTACCAAGCACCAGAGATAAAGTGTGGTTTCCTAGCAAAGCTTGCAGCTATGGAAGCAAAACTTTGTGGGATAGCTTCATTTAAACAAGTTTCAAACAACTTGTGTAATGCAAATGCACAGCACCACAGTAAGCAAGGCTAAAAGAAGATTAACCCTTCTTCCCCAGAAGTACCAAAAACTACCTGCTGTGTCTTTTCATACAGGCAGATATGAGGGAACCACTGGAGGGAAGACAGCCCATCACTGACTTCATTAGTACAATGGCTTTAGTTCAAAGCAGCAGTGCCTCACCACAGCACTCAGCAGTCCAGCTGGGGGATTATGCAGGGAGCCAAGCCAAGGTGAAGCACAGACAGACCAAAACAAGTGTTTTCTGTTTCAGCTTCATCGCACTGCTGGGTGTTGTCAAGCCTATCCAGCAAGAACTCCTCTGCTCTCCCCATTGCTGAGCAATATCTGCCTTTCAATCATATCCAACTGACACCATTTTCCAGGTGAGCTCAACGGAATACAGGAGATATGGGTTAGAGGGAGAGCAGGAAGGGCCAGAGAGGGAACAAGTGGATAAAGATAAGTGGTAATTCCTTGTGAAATGCTTTATATTTGACTCTTCTCATCCTTCGTATTACCTTCAGCTTCTGCAACTGATTTCAGTTAAGCCTTGTGGAGCAGTTGTTATTATTAAATTTATAGATTAAGATTTTCAGGTGCCAAGCACAGAATATGAAATTAATTGGTGTTTATAAAAGGACCTATAGTCAAAAATTTGTCTTGTTAGAATAAACTGTGCTTTAAAGATGCACCAGTTCTCTTTCTGGAGTATTGCACATTGAATAGTTGTACAAGATAATCCATTATTTTTAATCCTCAATCTCTAAATCTGCAATTGCATTTTCATATTATATATAGACTCAAGGGACATTCTGTTTTACATGTAGTCTATAAATTGTTTGAGGTATGCACGATTTCTTTTGGCCCCTTTGTAATGCAGTGAGCACAAAAAAGTGCAGGTTCAGAGCTACAGTTCTTAAAAACACCACGACAAAATAACATGCTACTGAACACCTTGCTTGAGAGTGTGTTAACAAGTACAATCACAATCAGACCAAGCATGCAGTTTTGAAAAATTTGTTTAGGGCAGCTAAAAGCCTGGGACTCCTCAGCACAACATCAGCCATCTGGCCACCCCAGCGATGGGCTGGACACTGCCACAGCCCACAACTTTTGATATGCAACTCTGTGCACATCCACATCACCACACCCCTGCTCTGGCAGAAACAGGTAACCCATTCCTGCATAAATAGCAGCTTGCAAGTCTACAAAGTATTAAGCAACTGTGAATATTTCCTTTGACTAATCCTGTGATATAATAGCAGCATTTGCTGATCTGAGCATAAAGTGACAGTGCAGATGTGCACCCATAAGCAGAACAGGAGGCTGACATGTCAGTGTTACCCAGCAAACATCTGAATAACTAAATACCTATGCAGCTCATCACTGCATAGATCCTTGTTTGGAAACAAAAATCAGGTCTTCTCTGTTTAGTCCATGCTATTTTCTAAGTGACAATGATGAGGGAATTAAACATCAAAGTAATGAAATATCCACTAATAATGTTAAATATAGTCCAAATTCAGCTAGATGCTTTAGCCAACTGCATCACTACTGAGTATGCAGTTCCTGAAAGAAGTATTAATAAATATCGTGGGCTTTGTCCAAAGAAGCTTTTTTCATCACAGTGGTAGGACCATGTTTCCACAGCAATTTATCACTGCAGTCTTTAGGTTAGCACTTCCACTCATTCTGTAATTGCAACTCAGCCTCCAATGCAGAACTGTACTCGTAAGCCAACAAAGGCTGTTAAATCCCTCTGATATGAGCTGGGACACTGTCAGACCTGGCTAGGCTTTTACACTTTCACTTGTATGGAAGCGAGGGACAAGTTTTTCCTGAGACTGAGAAAGCCTGAGTGGGAGAGCCAGTAGCAGCATAAAAGAAGCTGACACAGCTCCAGAGGATCAGTCAAAGCAGTCAGCATACTGTGTGCAGCAAGCAACATTTAAAAGGCTTTTGAGAAAATAGCTGCAGTTTCAGCTACCACATCAACTGAACAGCCCCCACACAGCCCTAAAACACATAGAATAAAATACTAGAAAATGCCAGAAAAAGAACTGAAACAGCTATCAGAATGAGGGTGCATCTTCCTAGTAATATATTTGGTAGTGTCAGTACTTTTCTGACACAAACCTCCTTCCTGTCTACTTTTGAAGTGCTTTAGTCTGTGTTTTGCTGGACACCAGCTGGAACTTCCCCAGAGAAGGCCATGTGAAAGCTACACACCAGCAAACTTACCAGACAGACAAAGATCACGACTGCAATATCCCAAATCCCAGGTTGTAAAATCAGACTTTGAAATAAGATTACCAGTCTAGCCCTCAGTGACACAAATGATCACTAGGGATGACAGGTCCTTGAACTGTACTGCTTTGCTCTACAAGAAGCTTGTTGTGCTAAACTGATTGTTATTGCAGATACACCCTGGAGATCCTACAGAAAAATACTTCACAAAAATTATTTGATGCTGTAGAAATTACTCCTGATGGGTAGACTCAGAGCTGTATCTCCAGCACATCCCTCCAGTATTGTCCTGCTATTCCGATCCCCTGCACTGAAGTTTCTGTTAAGCCTTCTGCTGTTTAACTTATGTTTGTGGGAAAGAGCATCTTACTTTGTCTGTCAAGGTAGAGAGTAAAGATTTGCATTCTAGGATGTTAAAAAATGCAATTTTACCATAGATGTGGAAATCTATATTACATACCAGAGTATTTTTTTCTTCCAACTGACCCCAGCAATCTCTGCATTCTGGCACTGCTGCCCATAAAAACAGATCTTAGGGACGATTGTTTGAATCCAAGAGTTCTCAAGGTAATCATGATTTTGCTTCAGATTAAGGCAGATGGAGTCATAAAATACATTTCTTTAGTCATTCTCTTTGATAACCTTCATTTTATCCTCAAAATAAAGTCAGATTGTTTTGTTTTGTTTGTGGGGTTTTGTTTTCACTTTCCCCCCACTCTCTGGTCTAAAAACAAGGCACATTTCCAAAGAGAAACTGGTTGTTTTCTATGGATAAAAACCCTATAATTCCCTACCCACAACAAACTCTGTACATCATATCTCAGTACCTGCAGTTAGATTTTCAAAGAAAGGGGCATACATAGCATGCTAAACTTTTAAAAAAACAGCTCTTAAGTTTAGAGCTTATATAATGATGTGTTTACTAAAGACAGACATTAGTCTAAAGACAACAGCCAAATCATGTCCTTTTTTTAGCAGAAGTGAATGAAGAAAGGAACTAGGTCCTTCTCAAAGAGAATGGAGAAATAGGTGATTTAGGAAAGCTCTGGGGGGTCCTGATTTTTGTTTACCAGGAGAGGGAGTTTGGGACACAACAATCCTTCCATTTCATGATGCTTCCAGGAAGAGCAGCTCAGTTCTTCCATTCAAACTACGGTTCATTCACCTTCTCTCCTATCTGAAATTTAATATATTTAGACATAATTATTTTTCCAATCAAAGTAATCAGGTAGTACTGCTAAGTCTTAATTCAGTCACATATCCAAAAAAGAAATAGGCTGAATATTTACATACTTACATTTCTGCAGCACCTGTGACTCCTAATTAAAGACTATACCCTGCCTTGCACTATCTGATGCAAACACCAAAAAACAGAGTGTGTTCTTGTCCCCAAGGGTTTGCAAGCCAAATGTCAGAGAAGAGACAGCAGGTGGGAAATATAATGGAAAGTATGTGAGTACTTCCAGAAAGGCTTCCAGAAGTCATGGAAAACATGTCTGTATAAACATTTTTCTGAGCAGCCTGTAGCTCCTGGTAACAAGATTACTTCACTCCTTCCCAAGACACAAGTGGGGGCTCTTTCCTGCAAAACACCATTTTTCACCTTTACTGAGAGTAACAACCTGGAATTATGATAATGGAAAGGTATAGAAACAGATAGTAATAAACCACGATGGAAATGCATTGCTTCAGAGCTAGAAATGTCCACCACCTCTTACAAATTGGCAGGTTTTTGCCATGACGTGAGGCACTCCTGAACTCAGACCCCACTATCCTGTTGTTGCCTCCAAGCCCTGTCCCTGTCACAAGGCCAAGCAGGTAGCTAGCAAAGGGTGTTTAGGTTCAGGATAGCTTGTTAAATCAGGGCAGAAGTTACAGTAACTCGCATGACAGCATAAAGGAGAATTTTATGGTGTGTTGATTCTTGCATTGTAACAGGTATCGACCATGAGCTGTGGAACAGGAAATCATGCTTTAAGTGCAATGGGTGTAATATCAAGTGCAATTTTCTTGGAGAAAATATGGAGGATTGTATATTAAAGCTATTTTCTTGTAGCCTTTTCTTGCTGCCTTTTAACTCTCCTACAGCATCAATCGCTATGATATGAATACAGTGAACTTTGTTTCTCTGAGCCCTAGATTAGAGAATTTGCCTTTTTCCTTTTAACTCTTCTTCCCAAATCTTTTGTATGCTTACCTGATGAAAAGTTTGTCAAAGGTGAATTTACAGGGAGCCTGATCAAATAAGCTTTCCAAAGGATACACCTCACCCAGCAAATATTCTCTTATTACAACAGCAAGTAACCATTTCCACACAGGAAAGGCTCTCATTTCAAGCTGAGTTGTGGAAAGCATACCCATACCTTAAGCAGTTGACATGCATATATAGTATCTGTGCACAACTACTGCTCCAGAGAAAGCAAATAGTCTAGTCAATACACTGCAGTGCCTGAGCTTTTCTTCCTGCTTAAAATGTAGCACCTCAAAACATATGCTTTAGGGGCAGGAGTCACCAGGCACCTGTGAGCTGGTCCTCAGAGAGAAACATATAGTTTCCTGCATCGTATAGGAAGGAAAGCTAAGGTAAAAAGCATGTAAATGAGAAACTGAAGAACCAAACTCATCCTCTACCTATAATTTAGAGTAAGTGAAATAGAAATAACACTCCTTAAGATTACTTCCTCAACATTCATTATAATAAAACCCCTTTGAGGGGGAAATTACTTTATCTTCTTTGAGTTGTGGCTGAGGATGTATAAGTAGTGTCGCTGCATTTCTTTCATAGCCCAGATTTGGTAGTACTGAACAGTATTGGTAAGACTCTTTGTAAATCTCAGAAGTAAATTGAAACACAAATTTACAAACAACAATTGATCACACAGTTCTCTGACGTTGCACAAAACCACATATGCTTCTTTTCATGAATGTTTCAAGTCCACTTGCTTGCCCTTACCTCTTTTTTCTATTTTAGGGCTGCAGTTTTCTAAGAGATATAAATCTTTCTCAATCTAAATTTATAAGTAGTTATCTTGGTACCTACCATGCTTGCTTACTGCTTCCTTTCCTCCTACAGCTGTAACAAAGCACTAAAAGCCTCAGCTAGCAACACCTGAAACTTATAGCCTCCCAATTCCCATAATACACTGGAACACGAGGTAAGTGACATCTATAAGTTTCCTTTCTTAAATGCTTTTTCATTTTTAGTAAGAAAGATATGTTTAATGGAAGGGTATGAGCTAGGTTTGTGTATTGAGATTACAGCAAGTTTTGTAGGTTCTTTTAAAATTCAACATATCAGACAAGTGAGGTGTTACAGAAAATGCTGAAGGGAGTAAGTGTGGAATGGCAGAAAGAAAAGGGACTAGTAGCTCTTTACTTCAGCTGTAAGATGTGAAGAAATGAGGAGCTCAGGAAAGCTCGATCTTGATTTTAGAGTACCAAGTGGTTTTATAAATAAGTATCAAATTATTTTTAAATCTTGTGGTTTAGGCTAGAATCTAACTATGTATTGATTACTACTAGGAAGGTGTTTTACCTGGCCACAGGGTAATCTATAGTCTTATCCTTGGAGACTATGATGCTGCCCATTCTCCTTGGAGGCACTAGTGTATTACTACAGGAAAGATGGCGATATGGGCTTCTTACAGCTTCCTATAAGGATAGCATCAGTGTTTGTAATGAGTTGCAGTTGTGACTAAGAATTTATATTTATAGCTTAGAAAAGAATCACTATGTTTAGAGAACTTAAATGTTCGTCCCTCATTATTTCTACTCGTGCTTATTAAATTTGTTCTCTCTTTGCAGTTTCTGTTCAAAAAAGGAGCCTCAGGCATCTTTGTCTGGAATATTGCTCTCTGTGGAGGGGTTAAGGGCAGGTTCTCAAGTCCTAGCAGGTACATTTCTAGCATGTACATTTCTAGTGCATGAGGCAAAATGCTTTGCAGAGCCCTTTTACTCTTACTAGTATCTGGTTGCATCTGGTAGAACCTTTGGAATCTTCATTCTATTTCCTGTACTATTTAGCTCCAAGGGTGTGAGGGAACATGCTGGTCATTTTGTAAGTACACAATTGTATTCATTTTCTCTGTGTTTGAACTCAAGGGTTTCTGCAGTTCATCTCATGTGTTTAGGTTTGGCAGATGTCCACATAATCAGATTCTCCATTTTCATTATTTCCTCACAGCCAAAATTTCATGTGGGAGAGAAACATAATGAGACAAGCGACTGCAATCTCTAGCACATGTATGTCACTTAGCAGGGATAGATTGCTTATGATCAGATTATTTGGAAGAATAGGAGGGAAGATGATAAACAGAAATCCACAGTTTAATGTAACTGAGGTGACTTTGTACATACAGAAGAGTAAACTATACTTGTATCTTGCTTAGCAGTAAGTCTAAGTATCATCAGCAAGAACTCTTTGGAGACAGGAATTTTCTATAGTCTGTAGTGGATTGACCTGAAAGAATAGAAAATACTGTACCTGCCTCCCACACATGGTGTAAGACTTAATAAATATTTGCAAGACGATTGAAGGTTCTGACAGGAAAGGGGCTATTACAAATGCAAAGTGCTATTATCAATCTAATGTGCTAAAAATATTCATTTCTTTGCCTCTAATAAAGTGTCTTGTTAATGAGCTATTTCACAACTGTCTAAATGAATTCTGTGGAAAATGATTTATGGCTATGCTTCCAAAGAAACAAATTCTCCCTCAAGGAACAGTCTTCAGCAAGGTTCTTAAGTTCTGCTGTTACTTTAACAATTCTTTTTCTCTTCTGCCAAAGCAACTTAACAAAATATAATAGACACAGCCTGTATTTTTCATAAGTAATTTATTTTGGTGTGTATTGACTATTTGAGGTACAGTACCTTCAATTATCATGCAGTTTTAATGCAATTAAAATTAATATGAGGTCAAACAGGCAAGAACTTATTTTGAAGGTCAGAAATGCTGAGTTGACTACACAAAATACAGAATATATTTGCTCTATTTTTTTAGCCTGTATATTTAAATATGAAGCCAAACCCATTTACTGGAAATAAGCATGTAAAATCTGAGTTTCAAAGGCCACATTGCTATCTCAGGAAACATATTGCAAACATATCACAGATCTAGGCTTCAGAGGGCTTTACACAGGTCTTAGATGAAGGACATCTTTACCTTATGGAAGTTATTCATTGAATTTGAAAGAAAATCTTAAAAAATAGTTGATGCTGTAGATGGCTGACCATGCCTCAATCCACACCTAAAACAAGTCAGCACTGGGAGGGGCCTGATTAAGGAGTGCTAAGTTACTCCATAACAGATAAAAACATAGAGTTAACTCAGATTCAACAAACTAGTGGTTAAGTTATACTGTTATTTATTAGTCTTAGAGTTTTGTCAGCTTATCAGTTACGGATCTATTCAGAAAGGCAGATTGTTTCTCCTCCTATGTATAATATAGAGCTTTTGTATTTTCCACAACTTTTTGCCTTCAGATATGTAAAGTTATGAAACCAGGGACACATAAAACTGGAATGACTGAATTGGTAAGGAGAGTACAGGAAGTAAAATCCAGTTTTTCTAATTATCTAACATTAAGTTCTTTGGAATAAATGTTGGCTCTGAAAGTATCAGAAAAAATCAGAGGATACTGTCTTTAAATTCTATAATGGGACTTCTTTGCACTTAAAAAAATCAAGTGTAACTGAGGGTCTTAAGTGTGTTTACGAAACTTACCTAGACTTTTCTTTTTTCGCTTGTAACTGAGCAAGGAACTTGTAACACTTGAACTCCAATCACCAAGATTTGCTGCAGAACTGTGATGTACATGGAAATACTTTCTCAGCTCTGACTGCCAAGTAGGTTGATAATGAAGGGCAGAATCTCTGCAGAGGTTATGACATAGTGATTGTAAAATGTCACTACTCTACAGCTCTTCTGAGGAGGTATCTTCTCTGATAGTCTCATCTAACATGAATGCAAAGCTCGATTTGCAACATTAACTGATTGATAATTTTTTCCTAGTGCTATATGAGACTAAATGTTGATTGTCACAGCTGGTATTTTCCACAACATTTTTCTTGAATATTAGTGTCCATTTTATTGACTATTTACCCTGAAAAAACACATTGGGAATATTTGCACTGGTCTGAGTCTCAGCTGGTAAAAATGGCAGCAGATCCACTGATGTTAATAGAGATATGATGAGAAAAACTAGCTAGGGACCAAGTTTCTTAATGCTATATCCCACTGCACTCCTGTAGTTTGCTAAATCATGTTTAATATCCTGCCAAAGCCTATTGTAATAACTGAATATTAACCAGTTTCAAAATACTGCAAATGTATTATTTATATCATCAAATGTCTTTTATAAAATACAAAGCAAATTGTACAGACAACCTCTATTATTTCCTTGTGGCTGGAAGGCAAAATTCTCACTTTCTTTTAACAGAATGTAACTTTCATTGATTTATAGCTTTGCAGATCAGTCCTTGCGTGATTGTTGAATTCACTGTCCAACAGAGACTAGAGAAACTGTGTGTTTTGGCAAATGTTATTCATCTTTTATGCTTCAGTCCCCCCATTATTTTATTTGGGTATTTATGTACTAGAGTAGCAATGATCACTGTAGCTGAACAGGAGTCCTTCGTCTCAGATGGTAAAACACTGGTTTTCAGAGTCTCTAGGAATCTTTAAACCCCGTGAACAAAATGCTCAGCCCTCCTGCCTGAGATAGGAAATAATGTCATTCCAAAAAACTTCAGGGACAGAGGTGGACTTTCAGTTTAGCTTCCCTGGCAGTTCCATGACCAGAGAGCAGCCTTTTCTCCTAAGCAGAAGGAGAAAAGGCTCCATTTCTCTTTAGACTCAGACAGGGATATAAAATCTGACCACAGCATGGGTGGACACTCAAACAGCTTGTCAAGAATACTGTGGGAGGCCTGATGTTCAAAGAGTTGCATTCACTCGAGTTTTCACATTTTACACACAGAAAATACTAAAAAGCAGTTAGCCCCCATGGGGGTGGTAGTAGAAAGGGAAATGTGAAGACATGCCATCAGTAAACAAATACATGAGCTTTAAGGACTGACATTCTCCTTGAATGCACACTGAAATAAGATTTGGGAAGTTTGGTGTACATATTCAGGGGAATGCTCAGAGACCCTACAGTCTAAAAATTTTTCTAGCTGTAACTTTACATCTGAAAAAGTTCTGAAAGTAACTCTTGGGGTGAGCCATTGTTGCTTACAATGCAAAGCATGAAGAAATCCAAATGCAAATCAGGGTGTTGGGGAGTTTGGAGGGGTGAAGAGAGGGAAGCAAAACACAGAGAAAAATACCAAAATGTTTTTATGTTTTTAGATAAGTTTCTGTATCTTGGCTGAATGTTCACTAAGTACTTCAGATGCTACAGATGATTTGACTGATACAATGATTTTTCTGAAGAGACTTGTTCAAAATGATTGTCTTTCTAACATAACCAAATATGATACTGGAATAGTGTAGATGCCATGATATTTGAACTGAAACACAGCTTGAAAATATGAAGAGCATATTCTGAGATCTGGTATACAAATCCAAGGAATAAAACAGTATATTTTTATGCTGGAATAACTTCACCACAAATAGGTAACTGTTGCTAGGCCTTTGAATGTCTTGTTAGCACATGATTCACTGAAATTAGAGTAGCTTGTAAATAGGCATAATTCTGCATATTTTGTTCAAAAGTTAAATCATTGTCAGTTAAAAATAAGTCCTTTTTTAATTATAAAAAAGGATAAATACTTGTATTTCACACTGGAGATGAATTAGGTGTTAATGAAGGTTTAGTATTAGAGTATGAGAGCTATTTTAGAAAAAATGGTGGGAGTAATGCAAAAAAGAGTAATATTTAAAAATTAAAATCCTGCTGCTTTGTCTTATGGTATGACCATGAAATACAGTGTGAACAATTTAACTCCTTTGTGTGGGTTAATGCATTTATTTGCACTTCTCATCTGTGACAACTTCAGCCGGAGATTTTGAACTTTGGAACTGGGAAAGAGTGGCACTAAAACTCATAGTTAACCACCCATAGACAGAAGAGAATTGACTCTTTAGTACAGCATATTTGTCTTCAGTGTTTGATTTCAGTGGGAGAGTATCACTCCTGTTCTTTTTCTGCTCACTTTAAAGCTTCATTTTAGATATTTTGCAATAGCAGGACTTGTGAGTCCGAGCTGACTTGCCTGGACATCAGCACAGTACCTGTTTGATAAGAAAAAACATCAGTAAATTGGATCAAGAAGTTTATTTTGTTTTGGGAGAGGTGTTTCTTCTCTTTTGCACAGGAACATATTTATGACCTCCAAAAAGGATGTGGATAAAATACTCATTTAAGGAGGTTTCCATCTTGCAAGTGAAAAATGGCATGTTCCTGTAACCATCACTTGGTAATAGAACAAGGTGTCAGGGCTGTTCTTTTCTACATGCTGGATTACTGGGGACCTTGTAGACAAATGGAGTGTAGTCCAAAGGAGAATAGCAGAAAGATGATAAAAGACTTGGAAAATGGAAATTGCAAGGGTGATAAAGAGGATTGACCATCTAGCACTTAGGAGATATAACTGTCTATACACATAAAGGGATATTACGAGAACAGGGACCAATTATTCTCTCGAGTCATCAACAGCAGAACAAGGATAATAGATTTAGGATGTTGCTGGGAAAATATCAGTTTAACATTAGGAAATACTTCAAGTAGAAGAACAATCAGGACAATGTAAGATGCTCTCAAGCAGAGTTGGGTTGGATTTCCACCACTGATCTTGTTCAAGTGCAAGGCTAGACATCAGTCTGGCATAACAGATCTTACTGTATCCTAAGATCTAAGATAAATAAAAGGCTTTGATCCTGCAAACTTTCATTAAACTCACGTAAGAGGGTAATCCTCATGAAGCCTGTATGATGCCATATACTTAAATGAATCTTTAACAGTTGGTGAGATGTACTAGCCCCTTTCCAAAGAAGCAAATTCACAGGTAGTTACTATTTATACAACTTGCAAAACAAGTAAATCTTGCAGATTTTTTCCCCTCTCAAAATGCAAACCTCTTTATTTCTTGCTCATGAAAATCCTGATCCAATAAAACACCTTCCGTTTTCTATGTCCATGCTATTACCTGGTTTACATATTTAAATCCCACAGAAATCTGACTTTCTGAAATTTATATTCAAATGGGATGTTGACTTACTGGTTGTCTGAATTTTGTTCTCTATTGCAACTTTTTTTTTTTAATTCCAAAAAAGAGCCATTTTAACCTAGATGTGGAATTTTTAGTCAACCTCCCAAAATGTCTATCACACAAGACTGTTTCCACAACAATAATTATGGGAAGAATTTTAACAAGTGGGCAGAATACACTACTGGTATACTGTGCCACTGTAGAATCCATGTTGTTGGTTTGTTTGCTGCATCAGGATTTCAGGAGAATTTTTGTGAAGGACAGGCACTCTGCTTTTATTAGTAATTGCTCAAGATCAACTGAAACTCAAAAAAATGCTAATGAATTTAATGAATCAAAACTTTCATTGCCTGCCTACTGCTACTCATGTCAAACTCCAGGGAAATTTAGGTGCTGACAGTGTTTGATGAACAGGATAAAATCACAATCCTCTCAAGAAACCAGACTTGCAGCTGCAAATGGATTGAATGCCATAGCTTTCTTTGCTTAAGGGAAAGAGTAGTGGCTAGTCACTATGATGAAAAGGCACCATAAAAATTGCCAAAAAGGATCACCCTCTGTGTGTTATATGAAATCCATAGGGTTGCTGGCCAGAACTCTAACACCATTTCAGCAGACCTTGAAACTTTCTATTCTCCTAATTGGCATTGCGTGATCTACCCTCTGAATTGGTTATGGTTTTTCATAGGAGATAAGAAAGCTGTGAATGTCTTTAAACATCCTTAAGTTTGAAGATGACAACCCTCCCTATTTAGAATTCAGATATTCCTTTCTGGAAATCATATACTTCCTAGAGTGAGACAATAAGTTGGCCTTCTGGCTTTATTTATGTTGTTATTTATATCTTAGTCTTCTCAGTACTTGGTTCCAGTGTATATTGCTAACTTTAAACTAGCTACCTATAGTAGTGTTTACTACAACGGCAATGAAAATATGCTTATGTATTCTTTATGTTGTAGCAGAGGGCAACTTTAAGCACCAATCTTACCAAATTTTTTTTTCTTCTTCAAATTCTAAGTAGCTTCCTTGATCTTCTTATCTTAACAGAGTAGCAGAGAGTGTATGCTTCTGTGATAATGATGAAAGGACTAATGAGATACCAGGGAAATCTTCTGGTAGTGTTATAAATAGATGAAAATATGCAAGTGTTAATATCCAAAGTCAGATATTTTTTCACATGTAGGCAGATTGCCTCTTCTAGGATTTTTGCATGGGTTTCTAACTGTGATATGAGAATTGGTACTGTGAGTTTCTTAAGGAAGTGTGCCACCACGATGAATTTCATTCCAAAAGTCAATCTCTAGAGCTTCAAATAACACTGTCTACATTTCAACAAGTTATGTGAACATGAGTTTCATAAAAACTTTATGTCCAGTCACACTGGCTAAAGGTTTAAGCTCCTGGGCATGGATGAAAATCAGAACATTACTCCAAAGATTTCTTACTGTTAAGTAAACTCGAAAGGGGAAAAATAGGAATTTGCTAATTCCATAAAAAGCTTCTACTTAGCTTTCCTGGAGAACTAGACTTTTGCCTGTGGGTTAAGCTCTTCTTTCTGGTTTGTTTGCCCATTTGCATCTAGGATTTGGAGACAGGAACTTGCTGAGTTTTGTTGCCTCTCCGTTCCGGTCTTGGATAGGACAACCAACGAGAGCAACTTCTGAGCCTCTGTTGGAAATGCATCCAAAAAGTACATACAAGGGTAAAACCTTTTCTTGACTTAACAGAGCTTCCCCACCATGACTGGAGTGTCCCTTGAAAAATATAATGAATGTGAGTCTTCTGGAATCCCAGCTGCTTGGCCTAATCTTTAAAGAGAGCTGTGGATTATTTAACCAGAAAATGGGTATTTTGAGACGAACTCTGACTTTAAAAATAACACCTGTGATATGAAAGTGGTGTATCAATAAAAAGAAGAGAGGCAAAAAGCTTCTCCCTTCACCAGGCATTCTCACAGAGGCAGAAAGCTACCAACAACATCGCGAGGTGTCCAATATCCCTTCATCTGCTGCATTAGTTCTGTGTGGAGAGGAGCAGGAAATTCTTGATCAAGGCTTGATACAAACCTGACTAATTTCAGGAATATTCTCTCTGTAGAAAGGACAGCATAATCTTATTCTTTTTCTGGCAGTTATTAATGAGTATGTACATATACATGGATAAAGTAGTGACGAGATATGCTAATCTCAAAAGAGATAAGAAAGAATTTGCAGGCTGGATTCATTTATAAGTCTATCAGCAGTACACATTTGTCACTGATACATATCTAATAAGCTACATATGGAAGACATATTGATAACTCACTTCCAATAAGGTTTTTGCAATGGTGGCATAATGTTTTAACTCATTCAGATTGCACCTTTCACCAGCTGAATGGATCTAACCTGGGAAGCTTTCAGCATTCAGTCTAAGAATAAATAGAAATTGACTTTTTCTTTGGTATAAATATAACATGCAGACTTCGTAGTTATGTTCTGCACAGACAGCATGTTCACAAATCAGTATGTGCCAAGTATATCGAGTTCTTATTTTGCATTGTCTCCTGCTGTACAGTGTAAATAAAGCACTCAGCAAACACACTTCTCATAGAAGACAAAACACACAGTTAAAGATCTTATTAATGTCTGAGCTAGTCATGTACTATCACATCAGCTCTTCAGACTTCATGGTCCAAAGGAAATACTTCCTATCCCTTCAAAAATACCTCCCTGACTTCTACAGTGAACTATAATGTGTTATATCATCCATTCACTGTAGAGGTGCCTTTTTTTGGTTAAAATCTTTCGTGGGATCCACTTGCTCACAGTAGATTCTGTCAGATTGTCTGGAGGCATCTGATTCATGACTTGCTTATGGAGTTAAATTACTTTTTTCACAAGCTTTATTTTACAATGCTGAATTCTAGATCAGAAAAGTTGGGTTGTGTTTAGAAGACATAAGGAAATCTGAGTTTTTTTCATCTTAAAGACTTTTCCTATTTTGTTTGTGCAATCTGTATTTTGTGGTTCATTGAAGGCCTGTCTACTTCAGAGTGGGCTACCCGTGACTGAAATTGGTGCATCAGTTTTCCTGAACAAATGGTTGGGAATAAAGACTGATCCAGGTGTAAAAGAATTGAACACTCCTAATTTAATCCAAAAAAGGCCTAGGTTAACTCTGAATGAGCCTAGTTATATTCTTATAAACTTTATAGATAGGCTGTCATGCCTAGGAGACGTGGGCTTAGGACAACCTCTAAACTTCAGGAAGATTCATGCTGGTACTGCAGAACTTTGATCAGCCTCTTGGTCTTCAGATTCGACAAATACAAATTTGTTCTTACAAAGAGTCCTGGAAATAATTCCTGGAGTACTATCAGGTACTTTGGAAAGGTACACATAGTCTTTATTAGAAAACGTCTTTGGGGAAAAAAAAAACATTTTCACAACACACAGAAGTGTTTTTAATCCTACCAACTAGCAGAAAGACAACTACTTCATTTTCTCATACTACTTAACATGTAGGAGGGAGAAAAGACAGGGTGGTGAGTGTTTGGATGATGTTGTTCTCATTCTACTTCTCAAAGTGTTTTAGCGTATCACTTCCTTCTCTGATCAAGGGGGATTATTAGGATTTCTTATCAGTGGATGTACAGTTCTAAACCAATACTCACAAGCACCTGAGCACAAAATAAAATTCACCTTCAAAGCCCTGAAGGATATGTAAGAGGAGGTGCATTTACATTTTAAATTTTCATTCTAAATCCAACACAGGGTACCTGAAGGAGTGAGGGCTATTTAAAAATTCACATGAAGTTTTGAATCTGGAATCCTAGCATATTTCCTGTTGAGGGAGTGCGTACATCACAAAATGCCATCATCATTTACCACTTTTATTATGCAGATCATTCTCTTGAAATATGACAGTAGATGATTTCTGCCTTTCGGGATGTGCAGGACCTAGACCATGTTGAATGATAATGGTTTGTGCAGAACCTTGTACTGCTACTCTTCTTAGAACATTGATTTGTGGATAAAGGCAGGGCCCTTTCTTTCTTTTTTTTTTTCCTCTAAAAAATGACAATCAACACTTCTATAGCACTTAAATTAATACAGAAAGAAAAAAAAAGTTCAGATGAGTTTGCAGCACAGTTATACATCAAAGTTCTACCAATGCATTATGCATCTCTCTAGTCTTTTGAATCTTCCTTACATGCCTTACTCCATATTCCTAAACAGAAATAGCTCCTTTCATCATGCTATTGGCATAAATAGCAGCAGGACTAATATTGGTGAAACTGTTATATTAATTTCCGAATAAAGGATATTTTACTTTGTGGAAAAGGTCACCACACATAGACTGCTCTGAATCCTGGATTCTCTTCTGCAAGCCATTAATTTGCAGATCATATTCAAAATAAGAATGAATCTATGACATCAGTGGCACTATATGTGTCAGCAAATTCTTTTTTTTTTTCTAAAAATTGATTTGATATTAAATTTGTGCTGAGATCTCAAAGCTTTTCCAACAATTAAGTTACAGCAGACTTAATTATTAAATGTCAGCCTGACTGTAATGATTTGGAACTTAAAATTATTGGCTTAATCAGATGGTGGCTTTGCACAGAAAACTTTTACACTAGGGCCTTTAAATCCTAGATAGGCATTTAGAGCATGCAATGAGAGTGAGAACTTTGAACTCTGCTCACAGAGTTCTGTTATTATTATTACTTGAAAGAACAATCAGTTGATCCATTGTTATTACCTGTCCACATCTCCATTCCCAGAATAAGAATAATTGGGTATATGTGCAGAGATTTGTCTACCCATGTGAAAGATCTCCCAGACAGAGACTCCACAGTCCCTCTGCATGGCCTGTCCCTGCACTGCAGAAGTCCTCCAGCCAAGTTTTTTGTAATGTTTAAGCTGAACATCTCCAGCTGCATCAACTGACAGTAAAAATTCCTGTTACTTGTCATCTTCTGATTCATAAGCCGCAAAACCTGAAGCACATTACCATGTCTCAACACAGGTGCAGAGTATGTTAAGTTATTTAAGAAGTTGTATGATTTTGGATTGTGGTGTAAGAAGAATGTTTAGAAGAACCCCCCCGACACTAAAACCCTGAATTTGGATTCCTCAGATGTATTGATTTCCTGTGTAGCTTTTGACAAAGCCCTTCACCTTTAAAGTGTCTGATTTCTTATCAAAAAGGCACAAAGCTTTTACTGTAGCAGCCACTGTGTTTAGTAAGGAAAGACCACAAAATATTCAGACAGCTATTCATATATCCTTCTTTAAATCTCAGCACATCTGTTACTGTAGCTCACCATTCCCAAGGACTCAGCAGCTGTCCTTGAATCTTTCCCCCCCTTTCACTTTCTACACTTTTTTTTACTGAAATGTGTATTTACATTGTAACGTAACAAGGGTATTGAAAGTAACAGTCAGTTCAAGATGAAATCCCGGGCTGCTAGATCAGCAATTGCCTTGTTTTCAGAAGTTCTACATTAGTTTGAAATGCTGTTTGAGGTTCAGTGTCTTTCAGATTAAACTGATATTTTTAAAAAAAAAAAAAAAAGAAGAATTATTCATTCTCTCCTAACCTTTGGAAATAACACTGGGTTCAGACAGTACTATCTGCCCCCTGCTACTTGTTTCTTATCATTTTCTACAGTGCCCAGGCTATTATTTTTTTTAACCTCTGATATGTGTTGTCGAGCTGGTCCAGGTGCTGAACACCAGAAGCACTTTGGTAAAAGAGCACTAGTGACCCACTATACATTTGATCTTGTTTCTTGACATTTCTATCATCATTATTTGACTACATGAAAAAGGTAAAAATCTCACCAAACTCTCAGCCCCTGGGAACATGAAGCCCTTCAACCAGAAATAGCCTATACACCACTGGCAGAGAGCCTGCAAAGGCAGGATCTTGCATAAATGCCAACCAGTTAATTTGATGCTCCCTAGCTGGCTTCCCTGCAGTTTAATTTTTTTTTTCCCCTAAAGTTTTGGTGGGTGAAGTTTTATCCCTCTTTCAACTGTTCTTTCTTTTTAGTCTGATTTGATTAATTCAATTTCTTATCAGAAAAACCTGTTGCCATTTCAGACTATTCGCTATTCAGATTTTAGGTTGCTCCAGAAATCTTGTTGTTCAGTAAAGAACAACTTGACCCTCAGTCCAGGTAACATGAATGTTTGAGGGGAAATGTTCTACTTTGCACTGAGGGTATATAACCCACTCCGTGTGAAGAGACAGAAAAGACTTCAAAACATGTCAGATCCTCTACTTACAAGTCCCCTGAATACCTTTCTTTCCCCACTGTCTGGAAATGTCTTCCCATACTTCTCATTAGATCTGAAGATCTGGATTAAATTTCCTTCATAGTGTTTGTCTTCCTCTGCAGGGAATGATAGTGATCCACTGTATCTGAAAATGCCTATGAAGACAATGACCTGTTAATTACAAAAATAGGTTCCTGATGTCATTACAACCTGTTCTTACAGGACTGGAACCACAGCAAGTTCCCAAGTGCATTCTTTTCTTCCCATTTTTGACATCTAATACTGAATGATTGACCTTCATGTTTTTGTTTGTTTGTTTGTTTTATTGACCATTAAAAACACTGCTGTCCTGGGGGACAAGACAGTTCTAAAGTCCAAGAATTAAGCTAATTAGGGATGTGGGTAAACGTTTCATGTAATTCAAAAGCCTCTTATTGCCAGGCCTTTACTTACAATTTTTTTTTTCCCAAAAATATCCTGGCTCAGTTCAAATATTGACCCTGAAAATGGGGAGGGGCTAAAATGTCTTTAAAATCCATTAGGACTCTACAATCATCTTATGATCTCATTGCCTTCAAAATAATATCAGTGACAGGCTTCATTTAAAACCACTGGTACAGGTGTGTAAGTATCTTGGAACAGAGGATCCAAAAGCATTAAGAACTGTGGTGGATTAGATGCTCTGTTTTCTGACAGGGTACAATACTGGCAGTGCTATTGGCTGGATGACTGAACTCATGATATCTTTTCCATCAGGCTGCTACTGTAAACTGTGACCTTGATGTACTCTGGCAACTTCTTCTGGAAGGATCAAATTTTTCTAATAACTGCATTTTGACCAGGTACTGATGTGCTATTTGGTGTTGAATACTGTTCCTTTATTTGATGATAGATCTGCTACTGCCCCATTGAACCACGGAAATGTTACACCAGAATGTAAGAAGTAAGAGATAAAAAGAATGTCCCTGAGAAACAGTAAAAATCTACCACATTCCTGTGGAATGAGGAAGTGGCAAAATATTCTCTGCACATGGGTGATAGTAGCCTAAAAAATTTCCCTTACTTATCTCTCCATAATCTCATCACCTGGAAAGCATTTTGCAAATGCAGATACTGTCCACTTAGTACATTTCTTTGGCCCAGGTCACTGAAATCAGAAAATAAATCCAGATTACTGGACTGAGGATGAAAGACTCAGGTGTACAATTAGTTAACTTGTTGATGTGTAGCAAGTGACAACTTGATATAGGAATGTTAGCTACTTGGGGTTTTTTACCCTAATTAATTTGCTTAATTTTTCACTTACCTTGGAATAAAGCATTAAATATGAAGGAGAATTCCCTAGATAGATGTGTCTTAGAGTTATTGCTTTACAGTCATAGCTGACTGCTGGAAGTGTTGAACCTGAGCTGGGGTACCTGTGAGCAGTGCAAAATACAGGAGATGGGTCAGTATACAAAGGGAGTAATTTTCATTGTTTTGCTGTGACTGACTGAAAATATTTGACAGATGGAAGCCAAACCTGGGTTTGCTTTTAACATTTTACAAGTTTACAATGATGAAATAAATAACAGTTTCTAGCTGTAACTTTTCCTGTATATGTTCATTTGAACAACACAGCTTTGTAGTAGTAAAAGCAACAGCAGCAAAAACAGCACTGTAATTGGAGTTAAGTCTGTTTAACACTTTCTTTTTTTGTCTTTAAGATCCTGAATTTCCCCAGGAAACTTTACCAGGCTAAATATTTACTTTTGCAGACTCTTTTTCTGTGAGCTATTTTCGTTCTTTCTGGCACTTTCCATGGATATTATTAAATTTGTTAATCAGGGTTTGAACATTTTTTCAACACACTTGCATTACTAAAAGAGATATAGATATACTTAGCTGATGTCTTATTATTTTTAAAAATTATTGATCTATAAGCAGAGAATAGTTTAATTCACCAAGAAGACCTTCCTAAGAAAGTCTGGGGAGTTTCAGGGAAGAACAGACTGAAATTAAGACACCCAAGTACGGAATATAATGGGACCAAAAGACTAGCAGGGTATGAGCAAGAATAAAAATTGTCAAGGGGAGAAAAGAGTCTTACATCTTTTAATGTCAATTACTGCACTTCACACTGACTTTTACCCAATTATTTTTATCTTCAGCTTGGCTTGCATGGATACTTGCAGAATGGCACATGGCCTGGATCAGACAGAATTTTAAGAGTCACTATCCATCACAGTATGTTCATTTCTGTCTTTGAAACAGCCCACAAGGTGAAGTACATTAAGACATCACTAATGCTGTAGACTAACCTATAGCAGGACCTGTTAATTAACCTTGGATATTAGCTCAGGAACATGAAGACCTCACTCCAAGTTTTGCTCTGTAACGGGTAGACAGATTACAGGACCTTGCAACAGTATTATCTACACCAGGATCCCAGGACTCCTCCATATTATTTTACACGAGGTATTTTTAGGTGTAGCCAAAATTCTGAAGGAAAAAATTCTCCACACACTCAATACATCCATCTCAGTTCAAGCTCTTGTTCATGGCCTGTGGCATTGCTGGGGCAGAAAGCTGATGCTTCTTTCTCCAGCCTCCACTTCACCACAGCCCTCTGCAAGACTCTCGTTCCTGTACCCCACTAATGTGCATCTACAGCAAGGTGGGCAGGTATCCATCCTCTCCTTCCTATGTGGAGCTTATGGAAAAAACACACCTTTCTTTCCACCAGTGAGCCAAAGCTCCCAGGGATGGTACTACATTGCTGGCAATCAAACCCTAGTTGCAGTACATCAGTGTCTCGTAGTCCAGGTGCCTGGTGGGCTTGTTGGCTTCCCCAGTGTGAGTCTCCTGTAAGAACATGACAGATACTCAGCTCCCCACAGGTTTCTCCAGCTCCTGAATATACCCTCTCCACAACATCACTGCCACAATGTGATTTATACTCCTTGCTGAAAGCAATATAGGAGGATGCTTCCCGTAGCTCCCACATTGCTGACAATGCAGCCCTTTTGTCCACTTATCTTTTAAAATAAGGCTCTGGGATATCAGTAAAGTGAATCCTTCTCTATATATTTCTTCGTGTGCTGCTACACCTTTGAGACCATTAAGTCTTTTTTGTAAAGCTTACTGGGAGATGCCCATCACAGTAGAAGACTCCACCACTTGTGAAAAGCAGCAACTGACTCCCTGTCTGAGTGAGAAAGGGGGCCTTGATTACCAGTGGTGGGGGAGGAAGCAGCGTGAGATATGGTGTTGGAGGTAGGATAACAAAGACCAGTTAAAAGTTTTAGTCTTAAAAAATATTGTCTGGGAACAGGTTTCCCAGAGAAGCTGTGGATGACTCATCCCTGGAAGCATTCAAAGCCAGGTTGGATGGGGCTTTGAGCAATCTGATGTTCTGACAGATGTCTGTGCCCATGGCAAGAGGATTGGACTAGATGATCTATAAACCATTCTGGCTTGGCTGGTTATTCAGCTTAGTTTTATTACATTAGTTCCAGTAGGCAACTTTGTTTCTTTTTTTCTCAAAACTATGTTTTGTTTTATCAGTACTAATAACCTAAGCAGCCCAAGATCCTGCCTGAGTCACAGTATTCATTGTACCATTTGACTGCCAGAACTCAGGTACCTCTGTGGTGCAGGAAACTGAATGTCCTGAAGAATTGTGGCTAAAGGTGTTTGATCTGGGTGTCTCTTGAAATGTTTCCATGTACTGCACTGGAACAGATTTTTATTATTTACTTTTTCCTGAAAGTATGCTATTAAAAACTATAAATATTTGCTCAATGTGCTATTTGTTTTGATGATTCTGAATGACTACTGAGAGCTGCGAGACCAGCCATTACTTTTCTTGAGTTTTGTCCCATTTTAATGGCTGCATTTTTCCATAAAATTTCTTTATAATAGCTCTTTTTTTATTCAATTTCTCCTATTTGAAGAGTGAAGCAAAACTAAGCTTCATTGTACCAAGGTTTGTTTTGGTTTTTTTTGTTTGTTTGTTTTGGTTTTTTGTTTGTTTGGGTTTTTTTGTCTTTTTTTTTTTTTTAATATGTCTTTATTTAAGTCAAGAAATATTGGAGAGGAATTTTTTCTCAGAAAGTGTAGGCTCAGCTCAGAACACTAAAGATCTGTGACCTTGAACATGAGGCCTGGAAGAGGCTTTAGTGTAATATGGATAACTCCTGTTTCTATTGCAAAGAGAAGCCAAGAAAAGAACAGAGAATCAGACAGCTGATGTTGAACAGGATGGCTGGTAACAGATTGCATCATATAATTTCCCTAAGGCACATCATTTGGCTTAAATGGAGCATCTTCTGCCTTAAAACTGAGGTACATTTCAGTAGAATTTTGAAAATCAAACTTTCTAAACGCTATCAATAACTTTGTTAATATATTAATTGGGCCCTGAATATAATCTGAAGAGGAAAAGTAGTTTGAGATTATTTTAGTAGACTGTCACTCTACTCCAGCTCAAAACAAAACAGCCATTTACCCAGAAATGAATGATGTAAGATATTCTTAGTCTCGTATTGTTCCCATAGTCATAATAACATCCCATTTCATTAGGATGTGTCTAGCATTGCTTATGAGCTAATAATTTCCTAGCAATAATTCAAACCACATCCTTCATTATCCAGATGTGTTCTAACAACAAACTACTCATTTTTTAAAGCAAACCAAATCAGAAGTACTATCAGCATCTTAAGGAACATATCCCTCTATTGCTGCTGAGTGAAGCAGTCATGTGGAAGGAAAGTAGCCAAGTGAATTAAGATGTCCATGCTTTAGGAATTTGCTAGGCAGGTGGTGAGATACAGTAATTAATGTGGCAATATTATATTGTGCAAGAGATAGGAAAACGAGGGAAGTGTTAAAGGTGGTGTTTATTTTTTGATCCTGTCATAAAAGTAATTGACTTTAATTATCATAATAAATGTTCTAGCTGGTTCAGATAATTACATTCAGCGCCTTCCATATAGACTAAATTTATGAGGGTGTTTGGGTCAGCACATCAGCACAGCTTACAGCTATACATGAAAAGTAGATTCTGCTGAGAGTGCTCTCTTAGAGGTGTTTCTTTCTGAAAATATTCTCTCTTTTAAAGTAAAACGTACCTTGAACTCATTGTAATTGCACCACAAGAAAAAAAGATGTTTCTACTCTCTATATATCCTGTATAGGACTACGTGTGCTGCACATGTAGCTTAACTAGGCTCACAGTTCTCAATGAATGAGAACTTATTGTATTTCTTTGTTGCTCAAAAGGTAGCAATGAATCTCAGCAAAGTTTTTCTTTTGCCTGCTTTCTGTGCATGTGGCCAGATGACAAGGATTCAAGAGGGACAAGCATGATCAGGACATGCCATTCTTAAGCCTTGAAAGCCAAGATTTCATAAATATTTCTTTAATATCTGTTTTACTAGCTTGCATGTACAAAAACTGAAGAGTTTTCACAGTTCTTTTAAAGCTGCATACAGTTTCTTCACACAGATAATATTGTTAAAACTATGGCAAAAGAGCTCTGTTCCACTGACTTCAATTTCCCCTACTATGGTCTCTCTTGTACAGTGCAGAGACCTCTGCGGACCCCACCTGGAAAACTCCACCTGCACCCACCCCAGTTTGTACCTACATCCAGGGTTGCCCCATCCTAGGAGCAGAATCTGGTACTTATCTTTGTTAAACATCATATGGTTGGTGATTGCCAAGTCCTCTAATTTGTTGAGTTCTCTCTGAAGGGCCTCCCTGCTTTAGAGGAAATCGGCAGCTCCTCCCAATTTAGTATCACTGGCAAACTTATCTAGTATACCTTCGAGTCCTGTGTACTACCTCATCAGTCACTGATCTCAATGATCCTGGAAATCAGATGCACACTTGAAACACCAGACAATCAATACATGTGTGCCTATGCAGATTCACTAGCCCAATATTTCTCTTTCATAAAGTATCTGCAGGCAGCAAGCTGCTCAGGTATTGCAACTCTAATTTTTGTTTGGTTGGTTTGGAGTTTTTTGTTTGCTTTTCTTGTACTAATCTCTCCTTTGTAATTGTACTTTCCTTAGCCTGATATTACCTTGCTTTTTGGGGTTCAGCTTCAAGATGGAGATAAAGAAATTTATTTCCCTGAGAAGGGGATGCAAACTTGTACAGAGCTTTTTGCTTATTCTGTGAGGGCAGAGCCCTTAGAATTTCTGTTTGGGAAGGTCTGAACTGTAACTACTTGGTTTTGAATTTAGCTTCATAGTGTCCCATACATTTTCTTCCATTGTACAATCAATCTAGCAGTAGATAGTAGCCTCTCTGGCATTCCTCATAGAGATTGCCCTGGACAGTTTGATTTCCTGCTGAATTCTTTCTCTGCCTCATACTCATGTGCAGATGTCTGATAGTTACACCTTCCTAGGGATCAGCTTTAATCCACCCAGATAAATCAACCCTTAAGTAGGCATGTTCCTTCCCCCCCCCTTTTCTAATGGTGTGAATTTTAAGCACTTAATTTTGTTCTGTTATGACAAAAAGCCCTGTCACCTGTAAAGCGTGTAGTAGGATGTAAAATTAAAAAGGTAGTTGAAATCAGAGACCCACCATAGGAAATGTCTTCTACAACCCAATGTCTCATATCTTTTCTTTATTTCAGAGAGTTCCTCTAATGGATGTCATAGAATTGTTAAACATAGAGCAATATTACAGTGGAGTGTAAATGACTTGGTTTTTATTAAAAAGGTTTTTCATTTATGTATAATAAACTCCAGTAACCACATTATTTTCTCCATCCAGTCCTCAACATGTCAGTCAGAGGACATTTGCAAGTGGAGATTTAAATGCTCTGCATCACAAAAAACATAGAAGTTGGTTGCTCTCTATTTGCTATGTTACCTTCTGACATACATAAGGTGTCACATATTGCAATAATAGCAACTGATCTACTACCAAAAAAACCCCAAACTAGTTAAGAACAAGTAGAAGATTTATATATTACTTAAAACATTACAGAAGTGTTTGAACCTCTCAGGATGTTAGATTACCATCTAATTCAAAAGGTATTGCTAGATTTATTGAACTACTGAACAATTCCATGAAATCATTGTGCTTTTTCAGTATTTTAGATCAAATAGCCTGATATCAGCCTTCAAGATGTTACATCAGCATTAGCAGTAAAGAAAGAGTCTTTCCTATGATGGAAGATAAAAAACCCTTTTTGCTGTTTGCTGCCCTGGCACATCCTACATAGCGAGGGAGGATTGGACTGTGTCAAGTGGTTGAAACTCAGTGATTTAATATCTACTTGAAAAAAGTTATAGAATAATATAAAACTTCACTGAAAGTAAAATCAAGTATGTGTCTATGATTTACCTCTTCTCCCCAGATCCATTCAACAGTGCACAATTTAAAATAACATATTTAGTTAATGTCTGAATCTAAATTGCAGAATATGTGTTTTTTCTGAAGTACCATCCATCATCTCTTGCTTCTTTTAAGACTTTAATATTCAATAAAGATCCATTTCAAGAAAACCCAATGCTATTCATTAATTTGTGTAGAACTTAAAACAGTTTCAGTCCATAGCAGTATATTTGTCATTTGTATTCTCATGGTTTTTAAAATAAAAATTTAAAATAATTTGAAATTTATTATTGTTTAGAAATCACTCTACATCAGCCTTCCCAATTATGATGAGAATATGTCTACAGAAATATATTATACATAAGTAAAAAACATAGTAGTTAAAAACTCCAAGGTTTTCATCTCAGTTTTAAATTACAAAAAAATTGATTCAGACAGGTGTAGCAAGAGAGCAAAGAGAATACTAAGTGATCAGAAAACTCTATACTAAATTTTAATTATTTGTATTTGTGAACAGTTCACATGACATTATCATTATTGTGGTAGTAAATGGAAATACATTTTCTAAACATATAGTCTTCCTATACATATTCAAGCTCTTAAGCTTAAATGTCAAGTTTTCTGACCCAGGTGAGCTGAATTTTGGAGATACTCAAGTTTCAAAATAAAGCTTTTGGATTATTTTGTTTTGGGAAAGTTAGACATGATTGATTTTTTCTGAAAGGTGAGAGATAAAGGAACAAATTAAATGGAAGCTAAAACTTCATATACCATGTATATTCATCCATCAGCTGCAGAAAGGAACTAAGATGGAAATATACTTTTCAGAGAGTGGGGAAGATTATTCCTCCATTTTACAGGCTCCATTGGAAATATACCATACTATGTAAGCATTTCTAGTAAATTTGGGTGATCCCTTTTGAGAATTAATATATGCCACCCATAGCATATCTCTCTGAGATAGTAGGAACAAGCTCAATCATATGTCAAATCAGATTCCCATTCCTTCTTCATTACCAGGTAGGAATAGAAGCATTTAACCCCTCCATGCTGATGGAAATTTCCCTTGTTTCATATCTTACAGAGAACTTAGACATATGCCTCTTCAGAAAATTTCACCTCCGTTATTAATAACAGCTCTGAGTTTGAGATTTGAATTAAAGCACCATTCCTTAAGAGGCTCAGGTTTCATATTCATTCCATGGTCCGAATTACATTACTGCCTAATACACAAAAATGAGAAGAACTTAACAAGGGAGCCAGAAAGGGACAGAATCTAAGAGAAGAGAGGGGTTTCACAGCCTTTTTAAAGTTTAACAAAAGTTTATCTCTGGCTCTATTCTCCTTGGTGAGATTTTTGCATAACAAGCTTTAGGAGCTGCCTCATTATCTCATGTGGCAGGCAGTGCCAGCCATCTCCACCTGGCCATTTGAATGGATCTGAAGCAAGGTGATACCTTTATAATGATGCCATGTGATCAGTAGCCTAAGTAAATGTAAGAAAAACTGGAATTTTCCTGGTGCCTCACTGACTGTATTTTTAGGATTACAATCTCTCTTCCATTAAGATTGATAGTGTCATTAGCATAATTCAGTCAGTTGGCCCTGGAGCTTTCCTTTACAAAGCCACAATTACTGATGTTGTTTTCATCCTTTCCTATGTCTTCTCAGAGACATCTATTTTGTGCCAAAGAGAAAAGTAATTTTTTTACCCCAGAGCAATTTGGCTTTAGATCAAACTCTTCATAGTTTTGTCTCAGGACTCTGTATAGCATCATATTAATCTGAGATGGAAAGAACAGATACATAATCTGGACCCAGCCCACAGCTAAAGACAATGCATAATCATTCCAGACAACAGACTTGCCTATAGTTCTTACCGAGGTGGATTTCAACTGACCTTTTATTTAAAGAATCATCCCACAGTCCTCTGACATACTGGAAACTGAGCTTGCATCTTCTTTCAATTTTTATCCCTATATTTCTGTCATTTCTTAACAAAGATAAAAGAAGAAATATAATGTTCATTTCAATACGGTATGCTGATTCTTATTGAAATAAGAACAGCAGTATAGTTTCCCCTAAAATGAAGATTTTATTTATTTTCTGAGGTGTTCTCTTTACTGCACCCAAGCAAGATCCCTGCTTGTGTCCCCAGTTCAAAATCTTGCTGCAGATTCACCTTTGAGAAAAGGTATCTTAGGTGTTACAGAGAGATCACAACTTAAGATCTTACAAGTGTTCTATAGTGGAGCAGGAAAAAGGACCTATGTTTCTAATGACCCAAAAGGGCACGTTTGATTGCTGGACCACACTTTGCCTCTCAGATGATAGCTAATGGAAAAGCAACGTGTCTCAAGGTGCAAATAAGCTAGAAATCTTTTATCCTTTACAGTACAGGACAGACAAAGCAATTTCTTCAATCTTTCTCTTGCGTTGCTGTGTATTCCTGACAAGATAAAACAGTAACATCAGTGAAGCTATTGGAAGAGCGAGGAGCCACATGTAGTTTACTAGGTGTTATTTAATGCTGAATCTCTCTAAGTCTATCCCATTTATAATACATATTGTTATGAGTGTGTTAGAGATTCAATTAGTATTTGTTACTAATGTTTCCATGTCATCATTTCTTAATCTTATTGCTGAAATACAACCACTTATTAAAACCTTGTTCAGTCATTTGTCAGCTCTTTATGAACAATTTATAAATGGAACCTGACTGCACACTGACCTGCTCTCATGTCTGATAATGCTGCTCTAGATGGATTCCTCTGCTTTGCAGATTGACAATCTGTGGTTTGCTCACTAAAAATAGCCCCACTCCCATATTTTCCTTCTGCAGGGAAATATGACTATGTTCTCAAGAACAGAGCAGGGAAGGGAAGCCCAGAGGTGTTCTACATGGCAAACATACAGATGGGCTCTTTGAGCTTTTCTTATCTAAGGGTGTTCTGGGATTAGGAGGAACCAATCCACTGTTTATGTGGCCATAACTTGAATCTAATTCTGTCTATCTTTCTCTTCTTTTGCATGCAACAGAAGATCACATTTCTGTGAAGCCTGGTGTATCCTTTCTTTCTCCTCAAAGTTGTCCTCTTGCCATTTGAGAAAAAGGGATCTGGGGACTGTTGTGCACTTTCTATTTGAGACCTCAGAGACTGGCTGTGTCCAAGTTTCCTCTCCTATGAATTTGTTTTCAGCACAGTTTTGAACAGATCAAAATTCTGAGTCTGTTACCTAGGTAGAGTTCATAAATGAATGTTTTCCCCTCAGCCTGGGCAACACCGTCAACAGCCATGACAATGGCCATTGTCAAAGGTTTCGAAGATCATGAGCAAATATTGCTCTTCCTTTAGGATGTAAAAATTGGTTGTGATAAAGAAACAGATCCAGTGCATCCCAATGTAGCCACACATAAGGTTATTACATGAGGATCTGAGTCATACCACCCTTATATTGGTGGTGAATATAAGGTGCAAATGTTAATGTGGCATATGAGGCTAGAAGAATTACAGAAACAGGAATAGTCTAAGGAGAGAAAAGGTTAGAGTTGTCTATTAAGAGTGTTGCCAAAATAATATAGAATGACTAAAAAGTAAAAATTGATTAAAACCAGAAAGCAAGGAAGGCTGAAGACATAAGGCTGGGCTGTCACAGAAGCAGAGTGAAATGTCTGTAGGGAACTGGCTGTTTAGGAACTCGGTCCTTTATAAAGCATGCGTCCTAAAGGTGTGGAAAACTTCAATCAATATTTTTGAAGGTGAATGTGCGTCAGGTACTTGTGGTGTGACTGTCACACAGTTTGTGGCATACACTAGTAGGAACCCATTTGGGTTTCCATTTACCTCTTTTCTCAGGGAAGTTAGTTTGCATGGATGAAGTTAGTGAAGAGACATGAACCGATACAATTTGTATTACATGTGAATTTGTATTACATGTATATATATCTCCATATATACAGTGTATATATGAATACAAATGCAAATATGAATATAAATTTATAGATAAATATATGTATAAGTATGTTGCCTTTTTTTTCTAGCCAAATTGCTAATAAAAACATAGCTTCTCTTAAAGGTCTAGAATCATGTTTTCAATTATTTTGGATGTCAAGTACATTTAATTAAACTCATGCTTAAAGCCAGAAATGCATATAGACCAGAACAGGGAGGGAGATAATGGGAGAAGCTGCAAAATTACTTGGCTTCTCCAAGAAGCCATTACTTGGCTTAAGAGACCTGAAAAATGATAGGATTTAATCAAGTCCTAATTGTCTTGAATTTGAGGGTTATAAAGGATGGTGAAGGCCTCTGTACAGATTGGAAAAGTGAAGTTGAATGTTTTATCTATCTATCATTAAAAGAGAAGAGACTAGAGTTGATTGCTAGGAATTATAGAAGTCCTGGCAGTCAATATTGCTTTCATTCCAAACTTATATTGATGTCTTGACTTCTGGGATGTTGGGGTCATTGCAATTGGGTTTTTTGGCTAAGCAAAAGCAAAATCATATAATGATCAGCATGTGGATGAAAAATGAAGTTAAAAATGGCAACAGTGAGGAGACAAAAAGGGAGAATGTGGCAGATGGAATTCAGTAAGGAGATCATGAAATAAAATAATGAAAAGAGGGAATGCACCCCCAGCAAGCTGAATTTCCTCTGAAATGTCGGCATCTTTATGAGTCTTCAGTGTACAAAAAAAGAAGCTGAGTTCAGCCAGAAAGCTGTCGGCAAAGGCTTTTCTTAAAACACAAGACTTTTTAAAGCTAGAGGAAGAATCAGATTGACATTCTGCTTGTCGCTATGTAAGAAGTACCAACAGTTTCTATGGCAGAATATGGGACAGGCAGGTACAGCAAGGGGATTTTTCCCATTGAGTTAATTTCTGACCAAAAAAAGATTTTCTGGGCTATCTTAACACTTCTCAATTTTGATAATTGCTCACTTTGATTACGAAATTTCTAAATCTAACACATAATATGTAACCTATAATTCTTTATTTTCTTCTCTCCTTTTTAAATAGAAATAAGCATGAAAGGCAAATATGATGTTTCTTGCCCAAACTGCACACTGCGCCTCCATATAACTCCCTGAGAATGAGAGGTCATGGAGAATCCTGCCCCTGCCACCACCTTGGAGTTGTCCACTCAACCCCACTCCATGGGTAGTTGCTACTCTCATTGTCTGCCTGCTTCTCCTTATTTTTCTCCCATGGCTAGAACAAGCTTGTACCCCAAGAATATACACTAGTGATTTCCCCTTTTCTGCCTGGTTTAAAAAAAACATTTCTATCTAGTCTGATAATACAAATGAGTTAAGAAGCAGTTTTCAGACTGAATGTTGCCCTAAATCCATGGGTGCTGCCACTTCACGGACAGGAATGAAAAGGGGTGAGTTTATTCCGCTTCAGTGTCCAGATTATGAAAGATCTGGAAAGGTCTCCAGCTGTTTTTTGATGGCATACTTCACTTGTAAATTCTCCATGATGACAGTTTGCATGTATAGAACCCCTAGCACCAACATTACCTCTTGATTGTTTAATACAAATCCTTTGAAAGCTGATCTGATAAGAAATAAAGGGGGAAACTATATTTTCTGAATCCCTAAAGTGGACTGTGATGGTGGCAAATGCCCAGATACTGTGGGTTTTTTTAGCTCACAGAAAGGATTTTCTCTCCTATAATCTGATAGAGAAGGATTTTATTCTTTTCTTCTCTTTGGATGAATGTTGGTGAATTTTTAGAATGATGAGAAATTAATTTAAATACAAAGGGATGGACTTATCAGCCTGGGAGTCCCAGAGCATCTGGAAATGCAAAAGTTGAAGCCTTTTAAACACCAGCCATCGTAGACTACCAAAAAATATGGGGAAAATTCTCTTGCTAACCTGGACTGCTACTTCATATAGCTGCATCGTGCAGAGGAAAAAGAGTCTGTATTCCCATGCTGTTCTTGTGTAATATGGCAGATATTATATCTGTAATGAGTGCCCTGACCACTTTAAGCTAAACATTTGAGGTGATGAGTCCTCAGAAAGATGAGAGGAGAGAGAGCTAGAGACTTGTCATCTTTCATAGCAGAGTTTCAAACCATAGACTACACTTTGAATGTAGGGCATTGAAGTTCCCATAGAGGCCAAAAGACTTTCTTAGAATTTCTTAGAATTTTTGTGCTAGGTTTAGCAAGTAGAATATAGAGGGAGGTGCAATATGGAGAGGAGAGAATTTTTTTTAAGTGTTAAATGACTGCCTTACCCATTTTCTTCTCTAGCACACAGCCATTTGCCTTAATGCTTCTTTAACAGATGCTGTTACAGAACAGCAATAGCAGTCTCACTGAAGCCCAACAAATCTGTAACCCCTCTGTTTGCACAGAGAAAACCCCCTGCCCTGACCAGCAGGATGGAGAGAGCAGTACAGTTCTGTCTGCACCAGCATCACAAATGTGGAGCACTGAGATCTCTATCCCAAGGCTGACCTGTAGCAGAGAGAACTGGAAATTATAAGATGCATCAGCAGATGGTTACTTAGAAACTTTAAAATAATCTATGTTTACTTTTTCCCATTTCCTAGGTAATACTCCATTTCACAAGTGGTCTTAGTTCCTTTCCTTGTAAGGGTATATGTCTATGATTTAGCCAAAATGACTTGACTCCACTCCGTATTCAAACTATTCAAACCAAAGGCACCTCCAGCTCAGGATCCTGAGCCTGTCAGTGGTCAAAAGTGGAACCTGAAGGAAAGTTTATTGTGACTAAGTTTAGTTATTGTGACATAATATCTTCCTTTCATGTTATCATTAGTTGGGCAACAGCAAACAAACATTTGCACTTATTATAATAAAGATAAATTCTTAAAAGTATAAGCAACCTCCATGAAACTACTGCATTTTATAAGGCCCTAGGGGTACGTTAAGGTATTTGCTGTCAGCTGATGGGTGGTAACTTGCTGTGCTGTCATAAAATGAACATTAGGGCTGCAGTTTAGGTACCACTTTAAATACTGATGCTCAAGACTGGAATTGAAATACAATATTATGGAATAAAAGGCTTCCCCAATCTATTCAATTTTTATTACAGCAGCTGCAATAGCACAGCTGGGACCAGAATAGCAGCCAGATGAAGATGAAAAATGGTTTACTGGAAGAGTCCCATTACCTGCAGTTGTCAGGAAGTGGTGACTGCATTCATGGATCTTCTACCACAGAAAGGCTTTCTTAATCTACTACCCGAAGGAGTACTAAACTATCTGAAATTCTGGGGAGACCCTGAGTTCAGGATGTTTCAGATTCAAAATTTTGCTTTGGTGCAGGACAGAGACACATAATTCATAAATAATTTTCATTTCAGGACCCAATCATAACAAAACACTGAAATAACTAGATAGCCTGGCTTTGTTTTCTATCCTTAGTTTTATTTCTATTGCTAGTTAATGCACTGGTAGCTGCTTTTTTTTGTAATTTTTTTGTGCAATGAAATCCTCTCAGGTGGACAGAAACCCCTGTGCTCATGCCAAACATTCTTCTGCATGATGGAGTTTGGACAGATTTCAGTCTGAATGAAAACTTGCAGGGAGCTGATTGTGAGTTTATGTCCCAACAGATTTCTAAAGCAGGGAATTGAATACAGACCTCCCACTGCCTTTATTTCTGCCTAGTGCCTTTCAGAATATGTTGCAGTTTCTTTAAATATGTTTGCCAATACACATTCATCTAGAAATCTTGGCTTGCTGAAGCAACTTTTAACAATTCATAACAGTTAAGTGGCCATGGGGTGAGTGAGAGAGATGAAGCTGCCTTTAAACTACATGCATAGAGAGGAGAAATAATATTGCCAAGCAGGGATGTCCTTTCTTGTTTTCAAGAATTGTCTGCTACAGCGCTTGTAGACCTATCGGGCCAGATTCTGACTTTCTTTGAACAGCAAAGGAAGAAAAGTGTGAGAAATATCATAAAATGGTGATGTGCACAGTCTACTTGGAAGTATTTATTGTATTATTTCCTCCACTGTAGGTAGCAAGTTAATTTAGCCTTCAAGTTTTTAATAGGCTTTAGGAAACTGGACACCGAAACCCAGTGGAACACCAGGGGAGCTGTTTTTCTAAATGCCTTGCAGTTTGTCTGGGCCAGAGCTAGCAGAATTGTTGCTTTGGAATAAGCAAGAGCAGTACATTAGCTGAAGCAAAAGAGAGCTCTATGTGGGCCATCCCAATGCTGAAATATGTAGTTTAAGGTCAGTTCAAATATCCCCTCTGCAGAATAAGGGCCTGCAGTAAGATCCCTCTTGAATATTTGTGTGGTTTAACACCATAATGGACTACTACAACTACTGCATTTAAAATAGGCATTTTGATTTTATGTGGAAAACTCTGCTGATTCTAGTTCTTGTGATTGTTGAAGTTTCTAGGCACTTAGTTTCGACTAGGAGACTTCTAGCCCTGAAAAAGCTGCTCTCTTTCCTCTGTCAATTGATCTACCTGTTAACCACCCCCAACCATAAAAATCAGTAGTTTAATCCTAGTCTAAACTTCTGTTAGCTGGATCTACCAACTGGATCTCATTGTGCTTTACTGCAACAGATGATTCTCTTCCAGTTTCTGTGGATACCAGAGCACTGCCTCCATGCATCTGTGAAGGACTTTATGTCACATCACAGTTATGCTGCTCATAAGGTTAAGGGCTTAGTTATAGACAAGCTGATGCTGCATGAGAATGACAACACAGTCCTACTTTATGAATACCCCAACCAAAAACTTCTCTCATTTTGTCTAGCAAGGAAACAAAATCCCCAGTATAGTCTACTCTCCAGTGCAGCTCTAGGATAATCAGACTAGAACCCAATTTTTTCAAAGTTATTTTTGCTGCACTTTGCACTTCCATAGTAAAAATCAAAGCAAATGTATATAACATTATTTGTATTATGATCCTTGTCCTCAAGAGGTCATTCTTTCTACGACTTGTCCTCACAGTATGTGGTGGTCTGTGTGTGCAAAGCTCCTCTGCTTCATTGATGTACTTAAAGGCCTACAGTGCTAAAGGAGACCTTTTCTAGTTAATGCAGAAACGTTCTGCTGGCTTTGGTTCTACTCAAATATTTAGAGTGGAGAAGGTACTTACTTCAAAGTTTTATTCAGGAAAAAGGAAAAAAAAAAAGTCACTTGGCCAGGACTTTAACTTGCTGGACAGTGCAATAGCAGAGAAGTCTTAATATCCACAGCTCCCAGAAACAGTGGCACCTTCATTGCACTGATGCTGTATTAAGTCTCCTAAGTGGCATTTTACAAGTGCCAGTCCAGCAGATGAGTAGGATTTTTTCATTTGTTACATACAGTTATAAGCACAATGGATGTACTTGCTTTTACACATAAGCTCTATCCTGAAGAACTGCTCTGGTAAAAAAGAAAGAAACAACTGCCAAGAAAGCCATTACTGTAATGTACTAAATGCACTTTTCTGAATCAACCGAAGTTGCAGAAAGTCCCATGTCTCTACCAACAAAAGGTCTGAAAGACAGTTACATCTGGCAAATCAAACCACTGAGGGAGCTCACTTGATTCAAGGAATCATCATCATGGCTATGCTTCGCGAACGAAGATTTGGGTCAAGGAATCAAAGCTTCTGATAAATACATAATATATAGTGTTCAGTTCTAGCAGATACTTGGGATATTCCCCTCATTATTCAGTCTTGACAGATATATGAGGCACTCTGCTTCAACTTTGCCAAAAAATTAAAAATTAAAAAAGCTAGTACAGACTCCCCACAGATTCTGAAATTACCTTTTATTTAAGAAACTGTTTTCCATGTTTGGCTCAAACACCCCCTAGCTTTCACAGCAGCTTCACAGCTCTGGGCAGGAGGCTACTACACTGGTCTTTCCATGAATTTTCTCACTGAATGCATGGAAATGTGAAAAATCTGGCTGGAATCGCCACACAAAACTTCAGGCCTGGGAAGTTTTGAGTGATATTCTTAAACACAAACTCAAGTTGCTTTCAGTGAAAATATCCACTTTTATTCAAATTAAATTTGAATTTATAAAACTGTGGCATGGTGTTCAGGACAGCAAATTTCAGTGTCGTTACAGGTTTTATATTTTAATATACTTACCTTTATTCTGAGCTTGACATAAAGCTGGGCCTCCTCTGGCAGATGGATCCATGCATCTACAGAGCTCTGTAAAAGTTCTTCTACTCACTTGATATCACAGCTTTCTTCTACATTTAAAAGAAGATGTCAAAATTCAGATTCTTCCTTCAAGCCAAATTCCTGCCTGAGCTGGTGAATTGAATATGTAAGTCTAGATCTGCACTCCATGATCTCATCATCTAAATCTATTTCCTAATTTAAAACACGAACTTTACCATGTCACAATCTACACATTGGCAGAAAATGATGAGTGGTTTTGTAGTTAATTACCTGTCAACTCTTTTAAAAGGGAAATGGAGGATCCATGTTTAAAATGTATTAAATGATTTGGTCACCTCTGTTAATTGGGTCTCTCAACTGGAAAATCTTTCATCCTATGGTGCAAACTCCCTTTTAAACCAAACCACCTGTACCATTTGTTTTGTTGACAAGAGGAAAGGGCTCATCTTTCATGACAACTTGCTGCTGCAGTAGCCATTTTCAGCAGGACACTCCCATTTTTCTTGAGACGTTTCTCTTCTATCTTTAGCAGTGCAGCCAAGGCGCAAGACCATTTACCTTGTTGAGCTGCTTGCCTTCTTGGTGGAAGAAAATCACTAACAACCCTGGAATTTTTATCTCTGACTTTGCTGAGTCCTTGGTTACTAAATGGAGAATTATGAAAAATATCTACCTACTGGCACCATGCAATTCACCATGCTCTTCAAGTCAGACCCTTTCCAAGGGAAAGGGAGGGAGAGGCTATGCAATCATAGAAGAGGAAACACTGGAACACTGTGAAACACGTATATCAGGACTGATATAGCTATTCTTATTAGAATACATCAGAATGACAATCCTATGCAGGCAATAAAACCATTTTATTTTCCCATATCATGATAATGGAATATTATCAGAGAACTGAACTTGTAACTGTAAGATAAGAGACACATGCTTACATGAGTCGAAGTAATACACGAATGTTCACAAGCTGTTCCTGTTCATGGCTGTTCATAGCTCATTTTTAAGTCACTAGAAAATAGGAAGAGAGGGTGAAGTTTGTTGGTGTGGATCACACATGAGTTTGCACCTTCTACCTATCCTTTCTTTTAACTCCCGATCTCTATCTTGTGACTAAATTCATCCTCCCCTTTGCTTTTGGATCATCTTTGATACATTTTTTGAAACCACCCCTTAGAGTCACTCAGATCCTTTACTTACCTGTAGTCCAGTCTCCGATGTAGTGCATTTGCTTTTCAATCCTGCAAGAGATTCAGGTTGGTTCAGACTTAGAGGTAGCAATTCAAGCTGTTCCCTCCCCAACTTCATGGCTGTGGAACTGTAAGAAATTTTTTACTTAATGCGCTTCGGGATTAGGTTAGTCCAGGGTAGGTTCAGAGTACTGAAGTCAACTTGATTTCTGTGAGAATCCATTAGTATTGCTCTGTCAAGGAAAGAATATTTAACTGTCGAAACAGATACTTAACTAGATGAGTAAATAAAATACTAGGGGATGTGCATTGTCAAGACTTTTAGAAAGACAAATATGACTAGAGGAAATAAAGAAAAGAAGGCCCCTCTGTTTCAAAGGGCCTTGACAGATGTCTGCAAAGGATGGGGGAACAGTGTCTAGTGTCTCACACAGCAGACTGACCTTCTTACTCTTTTGCTTCTTCTCTAAATTCCTTCCATCATAGAACCAAATAAGTTTCCAATCATTAAGGTTGGAAAAAAAATCTAAAATCATCAAATGCTACCGTTAATGTATCACCACCATGAAGCACTAAACCATGTTCCCAAGTGCCACATCCACATGCCTTTTGAACACTTCCAGGGATAGTGATTCCACCATTCCCCGGGCAGCCTGCTCTGAATCCTAAGCACCCTTTTAGTGAAGAATTTTTTCCTAATATCCTAATCTAAATCTCCCCTGGTGCAATTTGAGGCTGTTTCCTCTGGTTTCCAGTTGTTACCTGAGAAAAGGAACTGACCTCCACCTCACTACAACCTCCTTTCAGGTAGTTGTAGAGAGCAGTAAGGTCTCATCTGAGCCTCCTTTTCTGCAGGCCAAACAACCTGAGGGAGCTCCCTCAGCTGCCAAACAACATGAGCAGCTCCCTCAGCTGCTCCTCGTGAGACTTGTGCACCAGACCCTCACACAGACATGTTCAGTGCATGCATGCACCTGTCTATCTGACCCAGATAAGATGTCTCTGGAACATGAAAAATGGTTGCAAGGATATTCCATTCCAGCCTTTCTTCTGCAGCTGCAGGCAATCAGCATTCAGGGGAGCCACGTCCGCTTCTGCCAGACCTGACCTGTTTAATTTACGCAGCTATGAAGATCTAATGAGACATTTCAGAAAGTCATTAGTACCATAGGGTATTCCTGTTGTCACAAGGCATTTTGATTTGCTAACATGATGCTGGAGTTCAGATTACAGTCCTGTGCACCCCATTAACATCTGAATGGGATAAGAGAGCTGGGTTCAGGTGGTCACAAGGGGCTTCCTGTCCTGGCTCTGACTCTGCTGTCCTAGTTAATCACTACAGACAGTCTTGAAACCCAAGAGCATGTTTGCAGTTCTCTAATAACTTACGCTGAGTTTGAAACTGGTTAAAAAGAAATTCAAGTTTAAAAAAACAAACAAACAAACAAAGCAACAGCAGCACTGCGTAGAAGTTGAGTTTCAGTACTTGGACTCTGATGTTTTCTCTTTTCCATCATGGACTTTCCATCTATTTTCTTCTGCTTTTTGCATTCACAACTAATCTCCAACTCACATCCCATCCCATCCCATCCCATTCTGTCTCCTATTATGGCAGCCTCCATGGATAACACAAGCACCTCAACTTGTTTTCTTCAGTCTAACTCAGATTTTTGTCCTCTTGTGAGCAAACAACCTTGAAAGTAGCTATGAAAGCTAGGAAAGGAGATGGAAAAACGGCTTCGGTAAGGCATGTTTTGGGAGAGCAGTGGCAGTTCGGGATCAGATTAAGCTAAGAATTTCAGTCTGATTCTAGCTTCTTTCCTCTACAAGCTGCCTCTTGGGAAGCAGTCTCATTTCATCAGATACGCAGAAATTTGGCACATGAAGCTTAATTATCAGGCCACATAATATATAATACTCAGAAATAGTCATGAATGTAAATGTAACATACATGTTAGTATACAGTTGTGTGACGACTGCTACACTGTCATGGGGGCGATGTCATGACAGACAAACCAAACACCCAGGTGCCAAAGATCTCATGGCAGAGGGCTTCAGAGACAGGTGTATTTGGGGAAGGTGCCCTCTAACAGTGTATTCAGCCTATAATAACAAAACATCAAAGTCTTTTTTTCAAGAAACCTTCCAAAAGATTTGAGAAGCTGGGAGTTGGAATCCCAGAGGAAAGATCAGCGTCAGATCAAAGGTTTGATGGGAGAAAGGAAAACAACAGGGCTCATTTGAGGCAGTTGTTCTAAGGACAGGCCTAATGTGTGGACAAAGGGCCTGATCTGAACAAAGCACCACTGATGAAACTTCCCTTCCTGGAGTGCAAAATGCTGCCTTGCATAGTGCACTTTGTGGTCTCACCTTTTTCCCTTGAAACTTGCTGGGAATGAGGTAACCTTCAGATCTGACATCAAGACAGACAGAGATATGTTAGGATTGCTTCATTACAGCTGCTCAGCATATTGAGTTGCAGCTCACACTATCTTTCAAGTTACTGATGCCATTGTCACACATTAAACTTTGCAACTCATGTATGTGTGTTACCAACACACAGAAATGTATGATGTGTGATAAAAGACAGAAAACTGTTGAATTTTTTTTTGTTTCTTTTTATTCTAGTATAGAAAAGTGTTAGGAGAGAGGGAGTGATACCCATAAAATGAAAATTCTGAATATATTTTTTTTATTTCAGTTGGATTAATTTGCCTTCCTTCCCCACTCTTCACCAAATTTGAACAGCCAAAGTAGTACAGCATATAGTAGATCTATTGTAGAGAAAAATCTTTATATATATACATCATTTAAGTTTTTCAACAAAACAAAAATATATGTCTCCTTTTGGATTGATCTGCTCAGTTTCAGAACATGCTCTGACATAGAACAGTCATTCTTGTGTCTGAAAGACTGAATGTCAGAAATCAACAAAATAATAAAAAATAAAAACACTATGTTTTTTACCTCTCTAAAGATCATGACCTCTGCCATTCTTCTAAGCAAGGTAAGACCTGTGGAGGACCACAGAATTTAGCTTAAGTCTGTTCTTTTCCCAAAGACACACATGCAGAATACACACTGGTATTTCTTTTATCCTACTGGGTGCTTCCTATGTTCTACTCTGCTAAGACATTTTCTTGACCAGTGTCTGATGAGATGATTTAAATGGGTGAGAAGTTATCATAACACCAAAGTTCTTACCTTCTTAGTTATGCTTACTGTCACACTGATGGCTCACTCAAAGAGAGAGCAATCTGGAAGCTGAGATTTAAGGAGATGTGTTGGGCAGTTTCTGCTTTAATTGAGCCATTAAGATTTTTTGTAAGTGTTTAAGCACCAGGAATTTGAATGCGTAATTCACCATGCACACTGGCTTGCTTTGCACTTCTCTTGTTCTGAGGTGAAACAGATTGGGAAGGGGGAGACAGCTGTGAGAACATCCTGTAGAGTCAAACTGAGCCAGTCCCTAATTTACATTGTGGCCTCAGAGATGAATTAATTAGACTTTTCTGGCTTGAAATTGGCAGTAACCTCCTGGACCCATGCTGGGCATACACACCATGTTTGGAGTGGAACTGGCACTGTGGAGCAGGTATTGATTTGATGGCTTAAGGAGATTATCTATAAACTCCCGAAAATGAAGGGAACTGGGGGAGTACTGGCTGTTATTAACTTCTCTGTTGGGAAGTGCTGAAGTGACCTTTGTGCCTTTGGGACTGTAATATCAGCTGCATTGGTAAAGCAAGTGATGAAGTTGTAGCTTTCTCCATCCCTAAAGTGCAGGTCCCAGTGAATAATGTGCAAAACTGAGTGGAAGGCGGAAGATATATCCCTTTACCTGACTAAGAACAAACCAGGACAAATTCATGTACATGTGCACATGCATGTGTGTGTGCATGTACAGAAAGGATGTGTGTATTTAAGTGGGTGCAAAAACCTACTATGTCTTCTTTCCTACCAAAATATAAGACCACACAGCTATACTTCTTTTGGTATAAAGTTTTCCGTTTTCATGATAATCAAAATTTCATTTCTGGCAAAGTGAAGAGGAAAAAAATGGATAAAAGTCTAGCTTTCCTTTTACAGTGTGTTGCTTAGAAGCAATAGGAAGTTTGCTTAATAGAAACTTTTTTCCTCCCATGAAGTCTTTGATCTGGAAGGGTAGCAGCAAAGATAAAGCAAAAAGCACTCCATCAATAGTAAGGGGTGCAAAAGTGATAGCTTCTCCTTAGAAGTTAACACTTACTCATTATGAAATTTAAAAATTCCCTCCACTTTTTTTTCTCCACTGTTTTCTGGGCAAGTTCAAAAATTAAAAGGCATCTGCTGAAATATCATCTAGCTTCTATTTTTGGTAGAATATAAGGAAACTGGATGTAATTCTATTATGAAGGAGAACTGCAACTGATGCGTTGGTGACACCTTAATTGTGATTGACTTCCCATAAGAACAGGTTTATATTATCTTCTGATTTTATTTTTTTCTTTTGCCTCCTAATTTCCCCTTGAAGTTCCAGCTGAATTAGAAAACCAATGTTTCAGGTTTGAACAAGAAAAAAAATCAGCTAATGACAGTATTTTTTTATTTTCATTTACTTTAGAATTCTGGGTTTCAAATCAGCAGAAGCACTTGGGTTTTCAGGCCCCTTCCCATTACTAGATTTAGACAAGCTTGCAGTGAAAATGCAGACTGGGCAACAATTGATTTCTGCTAATGGTCACTATACTAATGAACAGTGTCTGATTTTATCCTACCTATTCATGTCAAATTGAATCACCACTCCTCCTAATACCCTTGGGAAAAGATGTTTCTTCATCTTCCTCTTCAGTGAATTAATGCAGGCTCTGACAAAACTGCTGCTATGGCACAGGAACAATGCACCCATGTGCCATCTCTGCAGATTCGGGGATTTCTCTTACATATTCATAGTTCTGTCCAAGTTTCTCCTTATTTTTAAACACATAGCTTAAAACTACTCAGCTTTCTTGCTAATGTTTATTCCCTGGCAACTGCTGGGTATTCATCAGCAGTTTTAATGCAGAAGATTGGCTAAAACCAATGAGCTCAGTGATGGATAACAGAAGCAACTGGTTGTTCTGGCAAGTCCATCCAAGTAGCTTTATTAGCAACTGTAGAGATTGCCGACTCCAATTTTTATACAACAAAAGACCTTGTAAACAGAGCCAGGTGGGTGGGTGGTGTTGTGACAGGGGAAGTGTCAAAGGGGAAGGGACTTGGGTAATAGGAGCACTGAGTGCTGGCTGCTGGACTTTCAAGACCTTCATGAGTGTCAGCTACCACTGTGGGAGGACAACATTACCAGTTGCAACTAGCTCATTGGGTTATCTTAGGTGTTTGGGGGATCACTGAGCTTTTCAAGTATAATACTATTGCTTGTCAGAGAGCAGTCACCAAAGCAACATGAAATGAATGTTTCCTTCTGAAACTTTTCAGAAGTTGTGAATATTTATTACAATCAGTAGTCACAGGAGCAGACCTCTCTTCTTTGAAAACTGCTTTGAGACATCTGGAACTTGTAAACAGGTGAATGAGTGATTCTTTTCCGTAAACTGCTTACTATTTGAGCTCTAAGCACAGTTCTGCAAAGCTTTTGAATCTAAATCTTCATAGTATACAATAATTTCCATCAACATACAACACTTTGTATAATTGTTAAGAAAAGAGTGTTCTGCTGTTGTAAAGCAAGGTGAACATTCAGTAGATCTTGCCTCAGTTTTGCACATATTTATTGCACCTGAAACTATTTTTTCTTATCCTTTCTCTTCTGTATTCAGACAGTAAGCTTTCTGGGAAAGAGACTGACTCTTTTTCGTTATGTTTGTCAACAAACCCTTTCTGAGTTTTAGTTTGGATTTACAGATGGTGCTACACTGCAGATGACTTAAAGATTTGTTCTGTGTTTCTCTAATCCCATCCAGTTAAAAGACAGTGTTCTTGGATGAAGACTTGGCCATCTGCATCACTAGATTAGGCTGCTGCTGAACACCTACCTGGGAACATAAGAGGCAGCCCACTCAGAAACTTTCCTTTATGCTGCCCATTACAGCCTTTCTCATTCATCCTGCAATTAAATATGTATTACATTGATAGTGCCAGGATTTCACCCCTGCTGCTTAGCCTACTAAGCCAGATACGCGTGGAAGTAGCAGTTATGTATTAAGATAATATCTGTTTTCTTTAACAAGAAAATTATCCCATTGATGAAGTCTGAGTATGAAATACCACCTGCTAAACAGAACAGATTAGGCATGGAAGGCCATTCATTATCATCAAGGCTCCCAGTGTTTGTTTATGCATAAAGAAACTCTAGACTTTGTGGCTTTTATGTTTCCATACCCATTAAATTTTATTTTTTTAATAATCAAGTTACAGCTGTTCCAAACAGCTCTCCCTTGTGGGCACTCCAAGGTTGTTTGTCTGTATTCCCATTTACTGTACATAAATACTTACTCTAAACGATCTGGCATGAAAATGTGATTCATATTTTGAGCTACATGAATTGATGGGTTTCCTTATATGCAAATGTGGCAGGTTAATGAGGCAGGGTTTTAAGGGACAGGAGTGCTAGAATCTTTGATAGGATAAAGTGGCCAACAGACTGATTCAGACTCCTGTGGTTAACTCACAGTATTTGAAAACAAGGAACAAAACAGAGCAAAATAAAAACCCAACCCCCTCCCCCCCAAAAAATTTTACTAAGCAAGGGCATACACTCTGTGATATTATACACTTGCTTTATTATACACTTGCTTGGTCAAATGCAAGGTGATTGTTTTACAAAGCCAGATTAATATTAAAGACTAATAAGAGAATGTAGTAAATTATGCAAAAAGCTCTTTTTTTTTTTTTGCTAACATTTGCACTCAAAAAGGATCTTAATGTGATTCTTTATTATGAATAAAGCTCAAATCTACTAGTGTAAAACTCAAGGCCATTTTTTTTGTCTGGTTCTCCTTTACGTAAATCTCAGCATCTTGTTTTGAATACATTGTAATTAGGGGATTTTATTAAAGGCCACATAATAGTGTTTAGATGTTCATTTGATCGACTAGCATTTCTTTGTTTTGAGGAACAGATTTTTTCTCAAGAAAGAACTTTCTCCAATAAGCAATCAAAGACACATCTTAACCAGCTTCCTGTTGCCATTTTGTTGCTATACCAATCATCTCTCTGCCTTCAAGTGTTGTTCAGTGTCCAGAGAGAATTTTGGCACAAACTTGATCCAAAGTCAGCAGGAGGTGCCACTGGTACACCTAGGTCAATATTATGGATCATCCATCACCACCTGGATTCTAATTTTCAGCTATACTGAATGTGTCTGTAATTTTTCTCTGGAAAGTGAATATTTTAAAATTATGGAGCCAGTTTCCTGCCCAGATGTTCAACAAGGCTTCCAGAAGCATAAAGCTGACCAGCAGATTTCAGGCTAAGAGACTGGGGGGATCTACTAGTTGAGCAAATCCTAAGATCATGTAGAAGCCTGTAAAATTTCCAGTAAAGAAAATAGAGCAAATATTCTTTTCTTTGACTTGGACAGGCTTCTGCAATACACTGAGGCCCATTTGCAATAATAGGAATGGACAGAGCTTGCCAAAATGTTGTAGCCTAATTAGGCTGAAATTCAAATGAGAGAGGTCCAGCTGCTAAAAGGAAAACTGTAAAGCTGAAGAGCTAGAAACAATCCCAGGTAAGTTAGAGATCCCTGTATGCATTGCTGAAAGCAAATCTGTCTGGCAGGCAAACCTTAAAGAGAATTGCTCAGTGATTGTTCATCCTACCGAGAGATTTTACCTCAGGCTGTAACGCTTCCAAAATCTGCAGCAACAGATACAGAGGTTAGTGGCAAGTGTGTCTGATACGCTTGATGGGACAGAAAGTTTGGAGTCTACCCCAGACTTCTATTTTCTTTTGGTCAACTTCATTTCATTTCTTCATGTTTCTAAGTTTTCTTTCCACCCTCCAGCCTTCATTCTTGCCCTGAAAATAGATTGGGTGTTTATGCTCTAACAACCTCAAACTGATTCAGAGCTACAGGGAAAAGTCTTCCCATTAGCCATGAAATCAGCCATGTTTATTGTCTGTCTAGTGTGTTCTATCCTACTTTTCCATATTTAATGTCTGTTCCTATGTACTTGTTTGTGTAAGTAAATATGTATATAAATATATGTTTCACATAATAAGTATCATCAACTATACCTATTTTTAATTTTTATTACTAAAAATTCACAATATTTTAGTATATTTGAACATTTTCTACTTTCCAAACCTGAGAAAGGAGTGTAGAGATATCAAGTTTACCTTGCATTAGGCCATTAGTTACATTATATATCTGCACATCGTGGTTCTTATTTTTCTTTTTCTAATCCTGGCATACTCTCATATGGAGATTATTTATAGTAGCATTTACTTTAATCATCCACCTTTGGAGGAGCTAATATTGCCAACATTGGCTTTAAACAATCATACTATTGCTCCCTAAAATACAAATATCTCAAAACACAGTAGGTTTAGATAGGTTTTAAATTTCTTCTTCATCTGACTTTCAGTGGTCAAAAGGTGTTATAATAGGAGAGGAATAATGGTAGAAGACTCTAACCTGGCAGTGTTGCTGTTCTGGTTAGGAGAATGTTCGTCAGAGATTTTGAGCAGATTCTATTATATCACCAATAAAGAAGTGATTTACAAGGCACAAAGATCTTAGAAGTAAGAGTAACCTCTGTCAGGATCACATAGGAAAAAAACATTAAGCTTAGGAAGACTGTGAGAAAATTTGCTAAGACCATAAAGCAGATAAATCTTTGACAAAGTTTTGTGTGTGATCATTAATCTTGTAGTTTTATTAAATGGCTGATGGAAACCTTTCACTGTGTTAAATAGAAATAAATAATGAATGGATTACCTGATTTTCAGTGTGACATCAAGACACTTTGTAGCCAAGTCCTGCAGAAATGCAGCACAGTTTTCCCTTTTCTGTACAGAATTTCCTGGTAGAGAATTGTGTTGTTGTTTGGTTTTCTTTTTTTTTTTTTGTCCTGCAGTTACTCCTCAAAAATACTATTAAAACCTGACAGGTTGTTATGAACTCAGGTTAATTAGCATCTTAGGAATTATGCATTTAGGCACTGTGTTTTCAGGCAATTGTGTGCCAGACCAAGTTGGATCAGCTGATTCTTACCATTTTCATTCTACTCAACCAGAGAAATTCATAGGTCAGTTAATGGAAAAAAAATATTGCTGCATAAAAGATGCAAACTCTTTTTTGGAGAAAGCTTGGCTTGGGATTCAAACTCTTTACTGGCTGTGTAAAGCAATTTACTTAATTTCCAAATTGATTAAGAAACATGTCTTTTAGCAAAGAAAACCCTTTGGTGAGCAAAGAATAAAAGAACTGCCCAGAAAGTGCAAAAGAAGAGGAAGGATGCAGAATGGCCAGTGAGAGGCTGAAAAGTTTCCCGTTTTGAAAAACGAAATACTGAATGCTGGTGGTCATGAGTATATGCCTGAATTAGCTCTTTAAGCTTTTCAGTGGGACAAAATCCATCCAGTCGAACCTCCAGTTTGACTCACGAGAGTTTCTCAGGAATTTTCTGTCACCTCTTCATGCTATAAAGTATTGAATGAATCAGCACTTTCACCACGAAGTATAACCCTACCACTACTGTATTCCCCATACACATGAAACACAGTTCTCTAAAGAGAAAATTTCCCCAGAAATAAAATAATGAGTCTTTCAGGTTTTTTTCTCTTACAAAGTTTCTCTGGCAACCATGTATATGTAACACTTGTTCCAGTGATGTGGCACAGCAGGGATTTTTGTAAAAGCTGATAGTCGTAAAGCAGGGAGGTGGTCACCATCCTATCTCACTTTCTGGTGTGAAGCTGATTGTGAAGGTAGAAAATCAATATACAATAAAGGTGGTGCATGCTGAAACTAAATTGAAATGATTGATTTTTTTCCCAGGATCATTAGATTCTCCCCCCAAATCTTTGTTTCTGATTGTGGAGAAATATTTACTCTTCACTTTAGGTTCATGGTGTAGTTCATTTATTTTGTGGGGAGCAAGGCATTACTTGTGCAGGAAACAAATGTTGGAAATCACTGTACTCCAGAAGCATTCCCAGAAGTCTCTGTAAACACAGAGTACTTAAAGGGATGGATATCTTCTTAATCCATGAACATCTTTAGCTGTTGTAAATCCCCATTCCACCTCCTGAAAAGTAAATAATGCATTAGTGCAGTGTCATTTGCTGTCAGAAGACTTTGGGTATCCTTCTGGCTTGAGGCAGAGTTGGCCTGAGGCCTATAATGAGCTTAATTGCAGGATGAGAAAAGAACTGTATTCATATCATGGTACTTTGCCTTGCTCAGATGCTCTCACACACTACATATATGTGTGCCATGTGTAAGTTTATGAATAAATCGTATTCTGTGTTCACACCTCAGGTTAGACTGAAGGAAAATCACAGAAAATGCCACAGGATAATTCAAAGAGAGTCTTACTGATCTACAGGAGACTAACATCTGACCTCTCTCCATGTTTCTGGAAACTAATGACTGGCACTTGAAATCTTGCTATATGTATCAAGTAATCAAGTCCCTTCTGCTGTTTTGCATTTAACCTACATTTATGTATCAGCTGTGGTGAATAAATGATTTAAACTTCTTACATGTTGTTACTTAAAGGAAATGGGTCCTTCAAGGAACCTGATTAGTGTTAGTAGAAACAGACTATTGATATCAACCTGCATAGATTTTTACCCCCAAAGAAAAGATGGTTCTTCACGGGTAGCAGAGCGAACCATGGCTGGCCATGAAAAATCCCTCAGCAAATATCTGCCATACTTGGTTCAGTCTTATGTTCAGTGACCTTTGCTATGGGGCTCTTATAAATTCCCCACGTTCATGTTTCACTTTCTAATTAATTTCACCATCTGGAAGGCTTTCCTTCTATTCATTATATGTAGTCCTTTCTTAATGCTTTCCCATTACTGATAATCACATTTCTGAGGCTAACCAGCACCTCAATTTTTTGAGAACCTTCAGAGTGTGATCACCAAGGAAAGCAATGGTTGAACTCAGGAACAGAAGTGCTCACATTCTCAGTATGTGCTCATAATGATTTCCCTTATGTTTTCCCCACTGGATTTCATAAACTCTTTTTCATTTCTTTTTAATTTACTTAATTTCTCCTTCTGCCACTTTTTATACAATTCCAATCTGAAAAGATCTTTCTATCCCATTGACCTCACAGTGATTGTTTTCTTAATTTAATATCCTACAATCTGCCTTAACTCTGACCTCCACCTTCACTAAGCAAGTTGTAACATTTTTACAGTTAAAAACCGATAATAAATCTCTGTGCCTAATTTCTCATGTGTAGGTCACTGTGCTATTATAACCCAAAATTCAAATAATCACCATTTCAATAGTCTCTAACACTTCTATTTAAATCTATACATGACCTTTGTATCTTACTAATCTAAGATTTATGCTTGACAAAATTTCCAATGCATTACCTATTGAGTATTTACCCTGTAGCAATAGACATCAAAGTCTGAAATGTCAAATTTTGAAACACTCATTTAACATTTTTAGAGCTTCTTGCCACCCCAAAATAGCCTTTTTCTCTAGACTGAAAACTTTCAAAGAACACTTTTTTTTCCCCTTAATGTTCTCTCTGCATATTCTCTCCTTTTTCCTCTGCTTTCAATAGTGAGATGAAAGATCACAGAAGAAGTGGGAGAATCATGTGAGAATAATGCATACTATATCTCTCTTCTTTCTCCTTATCTTCATAAAAATAATGCAAATTGTGTTTTCACTGGGAAATAATCACAAGAATATCTGAATGAATTAATGGCTACTACATTTCCCACTTTCCATACTGGATCATCTTTTGAAATGGCAAGGACTATTTGTGAAAAAAGTTACGATTTTTCAATCTGCCCTATTCCTAGTGCTTTGAGGAAACAGAAATGCTTATGGAACTGAATATGGAGGCAATTGGAGTTACAAAGTTGTAGCATCACATTTTTCTGACCACAGCAAAGATCAATATTTAAATCTTACGATATTTTCTTTTTTTTCTTATGTGTTTCTTTAAGAACAAGCATGATATCTTCATCTGTTTGATCACAGAATGAATCGAAATGAAATCAGAGGGAAAATATCACAGCAGCAATGCTCTATTTCAATGCTCTATTTCTGTTTAGCTCCGATGAATGTCAGTGTTTGCAGCACAGGGCAGGTTCACCCCATGATCTGCTCCAGCCCTGAAAAATCTCACCGTTCATGTACAGCTAACAAGACTGTCAAGACCAGTGTGAGAGCAGGTCTTCTAGATCAAAAAAGTCAAACATTTTCCATTTCCGAACCAGGAAAATAATATGTGTATAAAAATCTGCAGGATGAATATCCCGTTACAAATACCTTTGAGTGCCCTGAGACTCAAACCTTTAAGAGGAAAATGGTGTTTGCTCTTACCTGTTTGACCTAATGACAACTTCAAACACACATTGGAGTTACTCTTACTTTCCTCTTCTGTGTACTTGCAATCAGTACCTGCCTTTCCTTAGAGCACCAGTGTAGGAAACAAAAGCTCTGAACTCCCTGCTGGCTGCGTCACTGCAGGGGAAGGTAATGACTGTCCATTTGCTCCCATGGTACAAAACCTGTTTCTTTGTATTCAAAACATATGTTTACCCTATTGCAGCTTTCTGAATTATCAGATACCCACTGGAGAATGTTAGTAGATGGAGAATCCTTTTTGTTCGTGTCACAGATGCAAATGACAATGTACTACCTCAGAGGCTTCCCACATGCATGGAGTGACACTCGTTGATGTTCTTTGGCAATGCAACTCAGTCACCTTGTGCAAACAGGGACATGTTTCCTTGGTCGGTTCCTAACTGTTCTCAGAGTGTGTGCATTTCACTTTGAGAACAGCAAACACCTTTAGAACCACCAGTACACAGCTGAGCAATCGTTTTCTCAAGTTGGACTATTCTGCAATGGGGCCATTCCTGCTTCTGCCCCCTATATGACCAGTATCAAATTTACAGAGGCACTTGGTTCTTGTTACTCAGAACAGCAGCTCAGAATAGGTATGTTAATATCTGGCTGCTCCTAGGGATGGCTGTGATCTGCAGCTAATTATCATTTGTAAAGCACTTTCCAGTCCCCAGAAGAAAAGGCCTTGGTGCTCCCCAGCAGAGAGCTACTGGCCCACGCTGGGACACAGCTGGCGGGATGCCCTGCTCCAACGAGATTTCCTCATGGTTATTTTAAGATAATTAGCTGTTCTGGTACCTAGTGAGCTTCCTAATTTTTATCTAACATAATCGATTTGCAAATGCACAAACTTGTGTGCATGCATGTCTCTAATAGAAACAAATCCAGAGGGCAGGCAGGAGCCACAGTCACAGTGAACATGGCCACAAGCAGTACCTGGGAAGTAACAAAATCCTCCTAAAAAACATGTCACTGTTCTGCCTAAGGGTGGGAGAGGTATAACTATGACCCAGACAAGGGATGGGTAAGCTGTTACTCAATATTTTTTCTAAAATATGATCTGGGATATACAAATGTTTGTGAAGGCAGTAGAAAAAATGCTCTCCTCTGGCTGGAGAAGGCAGTCGTTCCTTCCTGCCTGGCCACTCAGCACTGCGGAGTGTGAGGCACAATTCAGCTGAAATTTAGAAGCAGCTGTTGCACCATGGTTTGTTTAAAGCTGTTTTTCTCCAGGAAGTCATTATTTTAAATAAATCTTGTCCATTAAAGAGACACATTTAAGCAGTTACATAATGCAGCATAGCGTTTGTTAAACTAGAAGAGCATAGGGTATTCAAAAGCCTAATCTGGATAGAAAAATAAATATGTGATTTTAAATAGAACATTTATGTATATGAAAAATATGTATGCTTCTCTAATCCAAGCTTAACATTTTAGAAATTTATTTTTCACTGTTGGGCACTGTTAAAAAAAAGCAAACAAACCACACAAAACCCCTTGCCTCTTTCAGTATCTCAGACTGGGCTCCTCAAAATAGATACCTATCTGTTAATAAGGATATATTTTTGTTTAAAATACATGGTCTGCTTTTTATATTTTTTTTTTAATTTGCATTTTGAGAATCAACTGTCTTGTACATGAAGTCATGAATTTGAAAGTAATATTATCAAAGTTCAGTGACAATGAATAAACCAAACCCAGTCTGAAAATAAAGAATGGAAATTCATGGGTCTTGGTAAAGGAGAAACATTTAAATATTAATGTTACATGTAAAAGAAACCCTTGAAACCCCCTAATTTTTTGTACTATTGCATGTCTTTTCTTGGAGCAAAACCTTAGCAGTAACAGGCAATGGGAAATAATTTTTGCTCCTGTGTCAACTTCAGGAGTTTTTAGCTTGGGGATTGATACAGTCAGCCATATCCCTAAAAAAATTGCTTCAAAGGCAAAAATGCAAATGAAATTATAAAACTTTATTAATTATTATTATTATTTGGTTTCTAAGCTATTGTGGTTCACATCCTCTTGACACAGAGTTTGAAACACTTATTTTTAATTAAAAAAGGAGTCTCATGTTTATACACTTTCAGAGACCCAGACTTTGTGATGCAAATACTCAGAATGGGTGGTGTTTGATCCAGCCAGGTAACATGGATTTGGATTATAAAGGCAATTTCACATCCCTTGCACTAAAGGTGCTCTGTAGTTGCTATTCCTGTTACAGCTGGGTGAATCAAAGTGTCACACACTCTCATCCCCACACTGTATTATCAGGATTATATTTTTAGGTGGAACACAGCAAATTTAAGTAAAGTACCTGAAATGAGAGCAGAAGTCTCTTGTCGTGGAAGAATTCAATGCAGAACTGCCAAACTTCCTTCTAAGTTTCTTCTTGGTTGGATTCCCCATCCCCCTGAAACTACCATCCATTAGTGGCCCAACATTTTATGTCTCATGCACTACACTTGTGATTGTGTACTCCAGCAAAGTGTGAATATTATCTGTCAGATAGCTTATGATCAGTGCACATAAGCAGAGCCCAGAAGGCTTGCTTCTATTTTCAGCTGTACTACTACTGCCTCTGATCCATGACAAGGTTGCCTGAGTCAATGAAATCCCTGGCTGCTTGTCTCCAATAATTAAGCAGTAAAACTTTTAAATGTGTACCCCTGATTGGGAGGTCACAGTGCTGATTGTCTGTGTAAGTACTTTTGTGGGGAGAAAATACCAGATCCTAAAGGACTGTTTAATTCCATCCAAAAAAATTCTAATGAGAACTGAGAGCTGGCAGTTTAAGTTGAACTTGACTGAATGAGGAGCAAGAAAAAGATTTTGAGCACTGAAACTGAGTAGCTGTTTGTAAAAATTATGAAAGTAAGTGATAAATTGTGCAATTCTTGAAATGCTTTGTCTGAAGACCTAGCTATCTTTCCAGGTAAAATTACCTCAACTGGCAGCTGATTAGTAGGTTCAGTACAGGTACCACTCCTATTAATTGTCATGTCTGAGATATGGCTGTGGTGGTCCAGTAGCCCCTTCTGCTGTAGACACTTGAACTGACAGGAAAATGCAAAAGATATAATTCAATAGGTTTGTGAAAACTACTGGATTAGAATAACATATTCTAATAAGATATTGTTTTTAAAAAAAGAAAATCTTCATATTGACAGTGATTGAGCACTGGAACAGGCTGCCCAGAGAGGTTGTGGAGCCTCCTTCTTTGGAGATATTCACAAGATATCTGGACACAATCCTGAGTAACCTACTCTGGGGAACCTTGCTTGAGCAGGGAGGTTGGACTAGAGACCTCCAGTGGTCCATCCAAACTTATCCATTCTTTGATTACGTGTTATCTTAAAAATCCCATGACTATTTTTTTTGTTTCAACGTAATAAATCTGTTTCCTTGAGACATACGGAGTAAAAAGCAGCTTCTTCCAAAAGAACTCCAGAAGGATGGAATTGGAGAAATGCTTAGCTGATATTAGGCAGGAACTAGAGAACAGGCCTTGGAGAATTAAGAAATGTGTCTGTCATCTTGTTGTAGAAAGGCCTCTTGTGTTGCTGTTCAGTGAGGTCACTCACAACTATCCCAGTAGTTTGCAACTTTTGGATAAAAGTGTTTTACATAAAGAGCTTTTACTGATAAATGCTGTCCTCTGTGGCAGTGGCTCTGTATAATTTGACTGTTTAGTAGGAAATAAGACATTGGGGTGTCCTCTCTGGGGTCATTAGAATCTACCTTGGCTTTGGTGTTGGCCAGCCACCACATCTGAGGAATCTGTCTCTATACACCAACATATAAGTGGGATGTTGTTACCACAGAGGAGTAAAAATCAACTACTAAAGAAATTCCTTCCAAAGAAGATAATAAACTATCACCTGTGGCTGAGAAACAAGAGAGTGAGAAAATAGATTTTTATATGTGATTTTGGTTCCTCCAAATACCTTTTCCCCAATGACAAATGAGCACAATGGTTTAATTCATTAATAGCACAATTAGAGGTCTAGTTTATGTAGGTGATTCAGGTTGATTTTTCAAATTTTAAAGGAAACTTGAACTGTGATGTAGCAAAGACCCTTGAAATCATTGTTATTGCTGATGAAAGTCAGGACAAAGTCACATCATCAAAAAGTCTATCTGTCATTTTCACATCAATCAGGGAACCATATTATAATCTATCTTACTATTGCTGAGAAAGGGATATTTCTGAAATTTCTAAACATGTCTGTGTTCTGTCCTTTTAGTCCTTTTTCTCTTTGCTTGTTTTTTTTAAGTGTTGTGATCACTTGCAAACAGCTGACATTTTTGCACCATGCTGACTTTGGCATAGGATTTTACTTTTACTTCAGATGTTTCTCTTTGTTTAATGCATGGGCTTCTGAAGAAAAACATGATTGCCTTTGATGAATGGCTTCTTGGAATAACAGTTGTGACTGGTAGTATATGAGTTGCTAATATTGATCCCAACAAGCTGTAATACTTCTATGAAGTGCAAAATGAGTAGAATCAACGAATTCAGACTTCTTCTGAGCTGTAAAGTGACAGTGTTTTTCTCTCATCAAATCACCAATTGTCAGGGATTTGTTTGTTTCCTGGTAGATGCTTGTTTCCTTGAATACTCCCTGTATGATATCTTTTTAAGACATCCAGTGGTCTTATGTCTTCCCTAACAATTTCTTTTTACAGTCTGTGTACGTGATTTTCACTTGTAGGCCTCCTCAAAGAAAAATTGTAAAGAATTTTAAATCATGAAATGGAATGATTTGTAAAGGTTTGGTTAGAGGCTTGCCTTTATCTATATAAAGAAGCAGCACAAAATGACTCAGAAGAACTGGACCTCATTTGCAAAGTGGTGAATTGATGAGAATCACTTGGAGAAAAAATGGACATGGAGAAATAGTGTCCACAAAAGGGCAGATTGAACTAGGAAAGATAACACTGGTTGTGTTCACTGGGAAATTTAGTAAACAATTATTTCTGTGATTATCTTATCTTTTAATTTAATCATTTTAGGACACCATCCTTCACTGTTAATGGTTTTTGTCGTTCTCAGCTATTTGCCACTCAGCAGTATGACATCTTTTATAAATGTTCTGATATCCCATGAAATATTAGCTAACAGGAAAAGACATGTTTTTTGAGGGTAATATGGGAATTCAACAGTACCTGGAGAAGAACGAATGAAATTTATCACTTCTTAAGACAGCTGAAGATCTCAATCAGCCACCTGTTACTTTGGAAATGATTATTAAGCATAAACAGGGCCAATTTACAGCTTTTAAAGTTCATTTTCAAGCTTTAACTCGTGGTTAATATTAATTCAGTTAATAAGTCACGAATATCAAGAAACACTGAAAGGTTCAGCTCTTCATTCTCTTAAGTTCCTTCTTCCAAATCTCAGAGGACAATCCCCATGAGAACAGTGTAATTGAATTAAGAATTGGGAAGGTTACCCTATCTGGGATTTCCTCCTCTCTGTAGAAATATTTGAGAAGTTTCACTTCAGCTTCATATGAACTTTGCAGATGAACCCATTGTTTCAGGTAGACCAGTGGAAGTAACATAGTTAAAGTGCAGAAAAGACTGAACAGCATCTTCCCAGGGCCCTCCAAATATAGGATTGTAGTTAGAATTTGCTAAGTTTTCATGAAACCTAAGAAACCTCTGAGGGTTAAAATATGGACAAAGTGTATTAGGACTGTTCTGGTTCAAGCCTTCTCTCACTAAGGATGTCTTCCTGTGACTGGTCCAAGCTTAGAAAGATCAACACACATTTAGGAACTCAAGAACTCACTAACTAGTATTAGGAGCATAGGAAGAGGAAAAGAATCACTACAGGGCACTAGGAAAAGATTCTATCTTTTGTGTTTGGTATAACTTACTATGAATAGTTTTGTTTTTTTAAGGATCAATGTAAATTTTTTCATTGGAGGGGTGGTGAGAGAAAGAAGAGGTGGGGTCTTCATGCAGTATTGGAATTGCATATAAAATTCAAGCAGTTTATAGAATCTGAACATATTACTTGTTTCTTTGTAACTGGTCAGAGATTCAAATAGCATTTTTGACACAATTTCTTTGTGATGGGTCTTTTTATGGAAGGACAGTGTCGTAGGACCAAAAAAATGGACACACACATATACTGAAAGAAAAAAAGAAGTACCAGCTTCTTTTGAAATAAAGCTCTGACAAAAGAATCTAGCTAAACATTAAATCCTGTCCTCCAAATTATATCTTTAAAAATCTATAACAGGCAATAAAATTAAAATGTATCAATTAAGTAATTTTAAAATCAAAATGTTCCAATCCAGAAATATCTGAATGGAACTGTGTGAAATTATCATGACTTTCTATTAGTGTTTAGGTAGATCAGATTTTGTTAGGATTGCCAAGTCTTCTTATAACCATTTTGCTGCTTAGTAATAGCTTTTTTTAAAGGGCAATTAGGGAACATAAAAATGAGGATTTTTAAAGGGCAATAGTCATTGCAGGAAATTCCTGGCCTGATATAAATAATAATCAGAGAGCACATAAAACAAATGAGAGAACAGCGCTGGTGGGGCAAGAAGTAGTGTAATATAAAGCAGATAGATTGAATATGATATATATTCTGTGATGAGTTATTCTTCAGAAGTCAACAGAGTTATACAACTAAGCATTAAAGAATCCAGGTCTGGAGGATACAGGATGTACTTAAAGAAGCAGGATGCCTTTTAAAAAAGAATTAAACAAAAAATAAAAAAGTCTAATCTAAGAAAAAATTAATTCCAAGGGAGAAAAATTTGTAAACTTAGGCTGGTTTTGTCAAATGCAGCAAAATCACAAGGTTCTCAGAAATTACTTCCTGACCTGGCTTTTACTATGCATGTAAATAAAATAATTTGATGTCTTTGCAAAGGAGGAGTTCCTGGGGGATGAGAAGAGGAGGGTCATACTATGTCACTGAGGAGGCATAATAGCCTTGTTAATATGCAAAGCCACAGGAACTGAGACATTCTGCTTTATTGGTATCACTGGAGGGACTGCTCCAGAGACAGCTCCAGGCTCAAACAAAGCAGGCAGTGGCCTGGTGTCGTACAGGGCTGAGACTGCAAAATGGCAATTCCCCCTCCTGCATACATTAAAACCTTAAAGCCCAGGTTAGAAGTGCCAGGGGAAAAATTGAGTTGTGCTGATAGCCTCCCCTTCTGGGAAAGAAACACAGAAAATGACAGGCATCCCTCCCTTGAAATACAGATGGCCATCCTTACGAATGCAGCAAAAGCAAGGCTCTTCAATTCCTCTCTCATACCTGGAGGCAGAAGCAGTCCAGCCCTGGCTGCTCATTCCCGGGAATGAGGTTTGGGCTAAGTTTTTAAGAAACACTGATCATGTGTGTATAATTCTAGTAGCTACTTCCTGCAGCATTTCTACTTCCACATCTGGATGTAACATTCCTCTCTCAGGGCCCTGCACCCGTGCTCAAAAAGGATGGCAGAGCAGTCCCAAAGCTGGAGGCGCTACAGCTATTCCACGCACAGGGTACAGCTGAGTACTCCCCTCCTGAGCCTGTATTGTAGTGGCTTATGCTGCAATGAGAGTGGGACCATGCAGTATCTCAGCTGCAGGCAGTTGTGATGCTGCTGTCTTGTGCCCCCTCTTCTCTTCCCTACTGTCCTTTCCAAAATCAGTGGGAATGGGCAGTTTAGTCCTGTGAATCTCCACTGGTAGATATGTAATTATGAAAGCATACAGTCTTGAATAATGGATGATTCAGATAATCCATCACTGCCTTGACTGATTGTTCATCTTCCACAGGTCTTTAAATCAGATTATTTGATTTAAACCCTTGTTCAGATGTGAAAATCTAAACCAGTTTGTGCACATGCTTACAGTTAAGTGTCATGACCCCACATCTCATTCCGTATTATAACAATCTTTCTCATGATACAGTACTGTCAAAAAAGGAAGCTGGAAATGGAAGTACTGGTAATTCTGCTGAAGTGTCACTGAAGATGAAAGTGGGGCCAGATAGCCATTTTGTTGCAATTTCAGTGGAGACTTCTGAAGTGACAGGCAATACCAATTCATGTTAGGCAATACATCAGTTCAGGCTGGCAAATTGGTTTTACCCCTCTTGCAAGGAAAACCCTGCTTTGGCTGTTTTTGTTTAGTTGGTTGGTTTGTTTTGTTTTGATTTGATTTGTTTGGGTTTTTTGCCCACAGAATTCATCTGTTTCAGGTGGCATGTGCAATGGGAAAGCTGAAAATATGAAATGAAAGAATGAAGCGATGAAGATGACCTTTGTAACTCACTGACTACTACTCATACTCTTGGATATAGTTAATTGCCTTGGATATAGTTAATTTGATATTCATTGCTGCTGTCTATTTCCAAGATTCAGGACTCTGTACTTTTTTGAAGCATAAAAGGTTGAGGTTTTTCCTTTCATTTCTCATCACTTACTTCTCAGAATAAACATCTCCTTCCTGATATTTTTTTGACAAGAATTTCAGGTAGTCCTATACTACAAGAGGTTTACAAGTCCTATTGCTTTTAATGGTTTACTAGGGCAGAGAGGAGGAAATGAGGAGGGTGAGCAAACAGCAAGTGAAATTCTGTAGACAAGAATATAGCCATAAAATGTGGGCATGCAGATTTCATCTTTCTGTATTGTCTAGAAAATGTTAAGCAGCAATGGATATTGCTTTTATAAACCAGAAATGTCAGTTTTCCCTTAATATCTGTGTGGGTGTATTACTATTTCCTTTTATATTGCCTTTTATATTTGGAAGGCTCATAAGCTGGTTTTGTACTTACTCAAAGGCTGTATGAAGAATATTTCACTCATTACTGAGATGCAACTACTTCTGATGTGAGATGTGGCCATTATTTCATAGCTCACAGTGATGATAAAGCTCAAGATAAGAGGTGAAAGGGAATAGTCCCTAAACTGTGCTGGTACATACTAATGTAGGACTATTGATGACTGTGCTGATTTATGCTTGGCTCTATTTATTCATTGGATCTGGGCATTCATTTACAGGGCAAAATAATGTCAGTAGGTTGAAGTCAGAGGACAAACCATTTGACACGGTTAGAAGGAAGAGGGAAATTGAGCCATGCAATTACATTCTTGTAATTGGGCAGTGATGCCCTGAAGATTCCAGTCTTCATTACAGCCCTACATGGTCAAGAGGATCTCTGCTAAGTTTTCATTCAGCAGAGGTGCTGCACCAGGTTATGGGATTTAATGGTAGCATTCAGATGGCCACTGTTGCTATTCCCGTGGAGCAGCACTATCTCTCTCCCAACCGTTGTGACTCCATTCTGTTTGCAGAATTTCAGATGATCACTGAGCTGGAGGGTTTTCCAAGGATCACCTTGCTGAAAGGAGGGTTGGCACCTGAATCAGTTCTGAATGGTGATAAACTAATCTTTTCCGTAAGATTCCCAACCACTGGGGCTTTCTCCACTTTCTTCGGCAACCAGTTCATTTGCCATGGGATACAGGATCTGCAGACAAATGGAACTGTCAGAGTCAGCAAGCAGAAGGTGTTTGACATCAGGCTCCTAGTGCAGGAAAAAAATAGCTTGTAAACACCAAAGTTCATGGCCTCTGCTTTCCTCTGACTTTAACAATCCTGGGATTCTCTGGCACTGACTTCCCTAGGGCATTGCTTCACTAAATCCTCCCCACCAAAATTCTGGGCATTACCAGTAGCATGTGGTATCTTCTTATGATTCATCATGTGGATTTAGCTCTACCCTCTTGTTTAATTTAACCTTTTGAAATAAACATAAAGGAAAACAATGATGTGCCAGGAAGAGGACATTATTAAGTGATACTGTGTGTAATTGACTCAGCGGGATCTTTCAAGTACTTTGGAAAGAATAAAAAAGGAAGACCCAGTGGGCATTAAAAGCTGTCAAGGTTATAATCTTTGTTAGATAATAGTCCAGCCAAGCACCCAAGATTAGGGCTGATAAGAGGTATTTTAAAAATATGTGTGTATCTTTTTGAATATATTAAATTCATTTGAAACTTGTAACTATTCTGTGAGCACTCCTTCAGTTCTGAAGATGCAGGAATCTCACCCGTGGCAACATAAATCTGGAGTAACTCTGGGAGAGGGGGGAGGTGTTAATAGTGGCTGAATAAGAGTGAAATTAAGTCCTAGAGGTTTTTGTTTTTAACTGAAGGGTCAAATCCTCAGGTGCATAAGCATAAATAAGGGTATTTTCCTGTAATGTGAAGGCTATGATGGTCTGACATATCAAGTCAACTAAGGTAACTCCTGATTCACACATTCAGAAGAGCTCTGTCAATTTTACACCTTCTAAAGGTAAAAAGCTCATATAAATTTGTCTCTTGTTTACATTGAAGAAACCCTGCAAATAAATGGTACCTGTCAACGTAAATGAAGAATTATTTTGCTGAGAGGGTAGAAGTTGCCCTTTGGTGTAAATCAAAGTAGGGCTTAACCCCTTTAGACATTAAAAATAAATGAAGCAACCTTTCATCTAAAACTGCACAGCAAATCTCTTCTTTAATTTTTTTCAGTCTCCTCTTATAAAGAGAAAAAGCAAAAACATTAATGAGCTATTCAAATATTCAAACCTTGCCGAGGGAGAAAGGATCCTTCATTCATCATGAGCTCAACCTGATAAATCCTTTTTAATTAGTGTATATGTTAACATTGTATAAAGCAGCCATGAATCAGAGACCACACAGAGCAAAAGTGAAGAAGAAATACATTATGAGCAAGAGGAATTGGAGCCCAAAATATGTCTTTTTTGGCTTTCAGAGAGTATTGAAAGCATGCTTATTAGTCGAAGTCTATCATTAATAAGCTCTCAGCTATGTTCAGTCTGTTCCCCAGCACTTTGCAGTAATATGCTGATAGAAAGGGCATTTTCTGGTACCTGATAAGTGGGTAGCAAAATGAGAAAGCTGAAAGAGGGGAATGTAATGTACTTTCCTTCTTACTCCAGGTGGCAATTCTCAGCTATTCAGATAAAGGGTTGACTCTACTGGGGAAGTTCTCTGTAGGGGCCTTGTTTGTTCCTCTCCGATACGTTAGAGTCTTTGGGACTGTCAGACACTGGGGCAGTGCAATGCCATTGGAATGGCTGATTGCTGTCATTGAATAATCCCAGATTTCTTATGCCAGAATTGAGTGTACTGACACCCTTGAACCCTTTTAACTAATTGCTCTGTCTTTGACTCAGTTTCCAGTCAGCTGGAGAGACCTCATGGGAAGCAACAATACCAAACGGTGATTAAAAATATAAAGCATTCACAAACAAGGCTTAAACTGCTATTTCTTCATTTTAAAGACTGAGAACAGTATGCCTTTAGGTGAATTTGACTGCTAATTTGGGGGCCCTTGCAATCAAACTTTCTCCTGTATCAATGCTGTTAAGGTGAATCATTTGATGAAAGGGAATGTCTTATAAAATAATGGAAATCAAACAATTAAATTCCATGCAGAAGACAGTCATGAAAACAAGGTTCATAATAAAATTTTGAGCTGGCAATGTTGAAAAGCCTGTTGTACATCATTGCAAGGCACAACCTGGCAAAAGGGGCAGATTTTTGGCTGTTGTAAATTGATGTAGCTCTTCTGCTTTTGCAGAAAATTCACAACCTAAACCATGTCCTCAGTTTACATGTGAAACTGTAATGTTCATAAGGAGTGATGAGGGCAGACCACAGTGTTTAGAGAGGTCATTTCTTTAAAATAAAATCCTCTCAAGCAGTGACAAATCAGCTCAGTTGTTACAGTCTATCTCTGACTGAAGTTAAAAACCATCATTAGATCTACTCCCTAATAATTAATGTGCCTGGCAGCTCCTGCTTCTCTCTTTAAGAAATCCAGCTGTATTGCAAAACTCTATTTTGCACATAGGTGGTAGCTTCTATCAGAGGTAGGAAAAGCAGTTTCTAACATTTAATTTTTTTGCGCTTCACTAATGTTCTTGCTGAGCTGTTACAGAGTATTTTCCTGTTAGGCCTGGATGAATACATGAAATGAGATTTGGATGTGCATTTGCCATATTTTAAAATAGTTTCCCTAGGATATAATCGAATTCCTTTGGTGTCTTGCTCCCTGCCATCTGTTACATCATCATAATACTGTAACATTTTTAGCAACCCTGAGTTTTAGAAGCTTGACTGACAAGGTTCATGATCTTAGAGGCTGTGACTGAGAAGAACTTTATAATTCTTCACTACTGATGTGTTAGGAGAGCTAACTAAGACTTATCATGCTTTCATATCTTTCTCTCACTTATTCATCACTCTTTGTCACCAAAACTGTGATGAAGCCGATGTTGACAGACACTAAACACACTGGGATTTTTCTGTATAAGACGGGGCATTGTTTGAACACAGCAGAAATCTTATATTTCACAAACCTGAGAAAAAACCACTCAGAAAATCAGTGATATGAACTCTTTTGGATTTAAAACTATGCATGTGTATTTGTACTCAACTTCCAATCATTCAAGAGAAAGCACAAGCAAACCCCTCCAGGCAGACATCTCATGGAACACATCTGTGAACAAAGGTGGCACACAGACCACCTTCTGCTTGTGAGGAATAATTAAGCAGGTCACCAAAACTGACAGTCAAATGGTACTCTTAAGTGGAAGTTTCTCTTTTAGAAACAGAGGATTCGTGCATAGGACTTTACAGGACAGCAGGCTCAGATCTATGCTGACCATCAGAGCCAGCTGAGATGAGGTATTTGTGAGTGCCAATAGCATGCCAGGACAGGCACTCAAAACAAAGCATGTGGGTGCACACCAGGGTTTCTATTTCCTTCCATAGTCAACTATGCACACAGAGGAAGAAAGGGAAAAAAGCAGACAGAAGCTTGGAGACAGGCAAGAAAAGAAGATGGAGGCACATGAGTGGAGACAAGACATGAGTGTGTTAGATAGACTGTAAAGCAAAATGACTCAGGGATTTGAGACATGGAAGGGCAACTTGTGCAGTGCCAGAAAGGCTTTTCTGGTGCTATGAAAGTGAGGAGCAAAGAAAGGGTGCAGCTGTGTAGTTTACAGTGATACCATGGCAGCATATAAGGTGGCACTGGTCCTTCGGACTCTTCAGCACTGCTGCTGGGCACCAGAAGGAAAATCCAGAGCATGGGAACAGTGGGTCTGAAGGAGAGCAGTGATGGAATAGGGGGAAATTTTAGATCAGGTCAATGAAAATGTACAACAGCAAAGTCTGAGAGAGAGGCATATCTTAACTGCAGTACTGGAAAAAAGCACACATTATAACTCACATTAACAGTGCTGCTTTTAATCCATCTCTATCCCACTCAACCTGGGTTTAAAAAAATATAATAGAGGTGAAGAGTGCTTTTTCCTGGAATCTAAATTATCTGGGATAATCTGTGTTAACGGGCCATGGGATGGCTCATAAAAGGAAGATATAACAGATATGGCTCAGTTAGTGAATTATATAGTGCTCCTTTGCAATATAGAAAATTCATAAAGAGGGTGATTAGGGGCAGCGGATGGAAATCAGAGGAGACAGCAGTTTTAGAGCTCTCATGCTACAGAAGCCTGCTTCTCACAGATGGATTTGTTGTCCTTTATTTGGAGACTCTGTTAAGCTTCAAACTCCATAAGAAAAAGTCAAGTTGGTCCATGTTTTGAAGACTGGATAAGAAATGTGGGTCTGCTCTCATTTATTCTAAGGCTTTTTTTTCATGATGGCACTAAAGTGGGCTATAAAGCAAGCATAAATGCAATTTATGTCCATTACATATAAAGAGGGATGAGTTCAAATGGTAATCCAGCCATGTATCATCACGTCGCAGAACGGTAAATGGCATCCATTATGGGACTGTGACTGTCTGAGGCACTGAAACCTCATCGTATCTGAGACATCAGTGAGAGAAGGTTTGGGGTTTTTTTTATCTCAAACTTTCCCATTGACTAAGAAATCTTTTTTTTAACTCTCACTCTGTTATTTTCTATTATATTCCTCCAGTACCACTTTAGATTAACAGCCTGGTTAATTAATATGGAATCCAAGTGAAAATGCTATAGGAGTACTGGTACCGTTCCCATTAATAGTGGAGGGGTTCATCAAAATTAACATTATTACAGTAAATACCAAGAAAATTAACTGTGATTGGCTCGTTATTTTAAATTGTGCTCCCGCCTGCATTTGACTCTTCTAGAAGGCTGTATGGAATAGGTATGGTGATGATTCAGGACTTGGAGTCAGAAATAAAACAGAAAGCACGATGAGCTGTGATCAGTGTTAGAGAAAGTCTTCTGTCATATCTCAGGTGCACTTCACTATAAGGTAGATAAATAAGACTCGGAACCCTCCTTTCCTCACATCCCTATCCAGTATATCTAGGATGTTTTGGTAGTACCATAATAGAAATTTTGACTTATCAGAAAATGAGAAGAGGCTCCAATGTAGGAAACATCTCTCTGTGTGCAGTGTCACAGTTGTATTAGGAAACAATTTCTATACCAACCAGCTGTGAGTCTAAATTTATGTGATGATAGTGTATAAAAAAGAAAGTTAAGGTAAAATTGATTATCACATGGACTGACTGAATATAGCCAATTGGAAAAACAGACCTTATATTCAAATCTTCTGTGTCTTTATTCTGTATACTGTTAATCCAAAAATACTTTCAATCACAATTACAAATATATAGATAATATCTTTTTGAATAGAAGTACTATTTCATCTCATTCTTGTTGAGTGTCTAACACAAAAAGCAAACAGGTTGTGTTGTGGTTGCCTGTTTTACAGAAACCTAAGCAAAGGACTCTAGCTTTGTCCACTAGTAAAAAAAAAAAAAAATGGAGTCAAATAGGCCAAGTCAAGGAGTATATAAACCCCAAAATATTCAAGAAAGTGAGAGGAAAAAAAAGGAGCTTCAACTCAGAAAGCATACAAGATATGAAGACCTGCAGAAAGATACCCATATTGCAGCAGCAACAAAATTGTGCAGAATCATGAATGCCCAGATTTGAACTTTGCAAAATTAATTGCTGTTTTCCACCTCTCATTTTCATGTTGAGGAAAAGATGAACAGTCACCTGAAGTATTTGTAACTTTGCTTAACTGGAAAACTCAGTGTTACAGAAATGAAAATCACAGGGCAGTTGGAACCAGATGGTTTTCAAGATCCCTTCCAACCCTAACCATTCTGTGTTTCTATGTAGGAAATTAAACACTTGATGTAGAAAAAAGTAATGGTAATTAAATTAAAATTATGCAAATAATGGAGGAAATAACATACACATATATGCTTATTGAAGACATTGCAGCAATGACCCCTGCATCAGAGGTTGGAGGCATTATTGTTACAAGTAAAATGTCAAAGACTAAGATACATCCCAATTTATTGGTACCATCACGAACTTTAGTGGAGCTGTTCTGATTTATATCATTTTGAAATCTCACTGAGAAGCCGGGGTGTCGAAAACAGAGGTTGCACAAACTGAAAGTCCACAGCAGTTTGGTTCAGTAATGTCTGTGCTCTTTCTCAGGTGTGAATTTTTCCCCAAAGCCCCTGTGGTGTCCTTAGTCCATTGACACTTACTGAGAAGTGTCTCCAATCTGCATATCAATGATGCAGTAAAAAAAAATAATAGAAAGAAATCATAGTTATTCCTGAATTAACTTTGGGTTTCATTTTAACATTCAGGTTTAACAAAATGACTCTTTTTATAAAGAGGTTTGCTCTTTTTCTTGTTCTAAATTACATTTTTTCAAAGAAAGAAATGAGTTTTCTGCTTCTGTTGAAGTTGAAGCAGAGACGACAAAATGAACTCTGTCTGGCTTTTAACAGGAAACCTTATATTTGAAAATACCATTCTGAATAGAAGCCGGGAATTTGTACACACTCATTTATCATAGAGGTCATGAAAGCAGTACTATCTGGAGAGAAGGGATGAAGTATCTCAGCAGTGATATTGCTGCAAAGTGCAGCTAAACATGGGAGATTTTGGAAGTTTATTACCAAGACAATTTTTTCTCTTCTAAGGCTTGCTGTGTATCACGAGGATATGTGTCACTTAGCTGGCACAGGGATCTTTCATTTTGTTTGTTGCCACTAAGCTTGCTTTGCATCTTTAAGGGAACCAACAAAAACTAACAAACAAATTCATTAAGGTCAAATCTGCTCTGCTGGAATCACTGCTCTCCTAGAAAACATTTAGGGGTTTGAAACAGGAAGTTAAAAATGTGGTAAATGGGGCTATTGACTAATGCAGTGAATGACTCACAGGTTGGATAAAGTAGCATGGGGTGGGGGTTGCAACTGTCTGGATGTGACAGTGACAGCTCAGTTTGTCTATGCCATAGTTCATCCAGCTGTGATAATGATTGTCTTTCTTTCAGAGGCTGCTGAAGGGCCCTGGTTAGTTTATTAATGCACATGACGACTTTTCAGCATCTCCTGAAAGCACGACTGTCATTTACAAGGCACACAGTTCTTGGTGTCACATTAATTTGCAGCAATAAAGGACTGGGCTGCATATGTCTGACATGCTACATCTGTAAATGTATGCACAGAGACTGCACGTTTTGTGAAAAAAACCTCAAATCTCTCTTTAGCCCCATCTATTAATTAATTAATATTTTTAAAGGACTCAGAGACAATGTAACATGGAAAACAGGCAACGTATAGTTCTCTATTCTGACTAAATGCTGCCTCTGATAATCAAGGGGGGAAAACAGGAGGATAGTGGTGAGCTTCTACACCATTATTTAGCATATAAAATGGGTTTTCCAGGGAAAAAAAACATTTTATGAAGAAACCTCTTAATACAAAATAGCCATCTTCTACAACTGGGTATGCACATATATACACATCCCTTTGTAAGTATGAAAAGGTGAGCAGGAATCTGCAAAACATACCTCAGTTGCCCAGGAGGATTACTAATATCAAAACTTATACATTAGTATCATGCTAATTGTGATACTTGCAGCTTGTAAATCATCTTGCTGCATCAAGCTGAATGAAAGAATTATAAAAAACAGAGATAGGAGAAATGGGATTTGTCCCCTAACAATAGACTTTCAAAAAAATATAAGGACAACGTGCTAAACTGCTAAGATTATTCTGAATTGGCTGAGTTACTCTGATTTCTACCAGGTGAATCTGGTCTTTAAAATTAGGGAGGTGGGATTTTGACAGTCTTTTCCAAAGCACAAGCTATCAGTGAACCTAAGCTGGCTCCTGTGAGTCCACCCTCAGCACCTTCAGCTACAGGCTTAGCATCTTGCCGAACGGAGCCAAGTACACACGTAAGCAGTGCGTTGGATTCGGCAGAGTTCCCTGCAAAGGCACAAGGCTGATCCATTTGAAATGAACATCAACATTTTTTGCTGCTGGCCACGGGATCAAAATGCTCTTTTTGGGGAGGGGGTCAGGGCAGTCACTTTCTGTCTTGCCGCTCCAGTGAACAGCATGATCCATATGTGATGGAGGCCATGCCTGTTCCAAGGACAGCTGGACCTCTATGCAGCTCCCAGAGGAGGTCAGAATGAGAACCTGTGTCCTTTTCCTCCAAGCATACTATCATGTTTCATTTGAAGGAGAATCAACACATTCTGAGGTAAAGCTGCTATCACCCTTGTGAGCCCGAATATCAGCAATGCAGCAATTTATGGTTTGCCTTAGCAGAATCACATATAACCAGAGCAAATAATTACATATATTTTCTCATGTTCAAAGCAAAATATTAGCATAAAATCTCATCTTTCTTTCGTACATCCTCTTCAGGTCCAAAGATGATGAGGGTGAAGTATCAATTTATCAAAATCCCTCAACTACTGCGCAATTAACTTGAACTGAACAAGTGAGATTTTTCCTGTGATTTTGTATTACAGTCAACGTAAGTATGAAAGGAAACAGTGTAAGGAGAATATGTGATGTGATAAAAGTTAATATTCTAGAAGATAATGAGATGTAAATTGCTAGTTGGAACAATACCTAGAGGCTCAACTCTTCAAGTGTTGGGTTTTTTTGCCAAAGATAGGGGTATTTTTTTCTATTAATAATTTTCAATTCTTGAGCTCTTTATAAAATGGATCAGTAACAAAATGCCTTTTCAAAGGGAGAAACTGAACGAAAGGAGATATAATATACAGAGCTCCTTAGCAGACCTGATAATCATCACAATACCTAGATTCCCTGAGTTCTGAAATATGATGGCTTTTACATAATGTACAGCTTGATAGGCATTAAATACTGACCATGTGGTTGGAACAGTAGTTTGAATTCAGAAATCATCCTTCAGACAAAAACAAATAGTCAGGAAGCTATCCTATTCAAAGGGTGACTCACACATCATATCACTTTTGCTCTACATGTTAGCCTAGTGTTTAAGAAATCAGACTGTAAATACTCAGGTTTCTTTATTTAAATGAGCAGGGGTTGCTTATGGGTAGATGTAATTTAGGCATTTTCTGCATTTCCAAGGGGTTTATACATCTTAGCTAGACATAGCCTTCTTTCAGGCCTAGAAGTGTGGTCTGGGGACTAAAAAACTGGATTTTAACTGAGAAGACTTGCATCCTGTTCCTGGCTGAGCCATGTGGCAGCTTCGTATTTGATAGTGCTTTCCTAGGACAACCTTACCTCATCCTCTTGCTTGCCTCAAGACAGCTACCTCCATAGGAGCTACCTCCTCCTAGGTATATCCCTATCCACACAGCTCTGTCATCGCTTTCTGGAAGTTTGCTTTTCTATCCAAGTCCCAGTGCAGTCATTTTGATTTCGAATAGTTTTGAGGACTGACTAGTCACACTGCATCAGTAGCTGTGTCTTCCTGAACACTTCTGATCCTCTGCAGGCATAATTACAGTAGTCCAGTCAGGCATCCTGCCACAGGCGAATGTCACTATTGCTTGGCCTCAGAGCAATTCAATGACAATCGCTGGTCTTTTGCTGTTAATGGCTAAAGAAGATCTTTCCTAGTTCTTCTTATGGGGTCCTGTCATTCAGAGCAACAAGTCTAGCACCTCTGCAAATGGCTTTGATGAGCTGTAGTACAGAGTTACATTGGACACGGGCACGTTGGCTCCCTAATTTGTGCGTAGAGAAAGCTAGAATAAAACATTGTTTGCACTTACATGTTTAGTGATTTAGTGTTTGCAAAGTGCTTTATGATCTATGGTGCTGTACCACTGCTGTTCTAGATAAGTGCTGCCACAGACAGAAAATGGCACTTTTCTGTTCCAGTCACTTGGGGACAAAGTAATAGCTGCAACTGTGTCTCTGGGTCTGCAGAGTGTTCTGCAGCAACCCTCCCATCTGGGATGCTCTCATTGTTAATAAGAATAAGTTGTTGCTTGAAGAGAGCTTTGCTTTCCTGTTTTTTAGCCTGGCTTCTCTTACCTGTCTGAAAATATCTCCTAACTGCCAGCAAGGCTCTCAACTCAATATTGTGATGAAATGTCTTTTGCTGAAATTCATACCGTGGATAAAGGGTTCATTTCTGCAGGTTGAGTGATTTTTTTAATCTTGCAAAGGGAGAGGTGAACTTCGTATTTTAAAATAAATGCTATGTAGCATTGTCCTCTGGAAAACTGTGGTTCTCTGTACTACGTACAGATGGTTAACTACATGAAAGAATATATTCATTTCCCCTACTGCTCCAGACACTCGGCTGGCAGGAGAACTAACATAGACATGTGGAAAAATAAAAAACTTAAAAAGTTATTCTGTCCTGAAGTCTGAATAAAAGAAAGAAAAAAACCTGAGCCCCTGTAGCAATCACCCATTTCAGATCCAAGTTCTGGTGACTATTGTGATTTCTTTTTTTTTTAATTACTTTAGGGTGATTTTTAAAGGTTTGAGTTTACAAGCCAAAACATACAAAAAGTCTTGGCACTTCAACTGTGATAGAAAAATCTAGCGGTAGGAGACTTTCCATTTGACGTGGGTCATACTTTTCATTCAGACTTGGTTCACACATTTGTATGCATAAATAAATAAATAAATAAAACCCAAAAGGAATGAAAGAGAACTCATTCTGCTTTAAGTGCCACAAATAGAATGCTTTGACCTCATTTTCACATTTTATTTCAGGTTTTTGAATATTTTTCAGTTCTGAATTACAGATAACATATTTCAGTGAAGTCATTTGCATATAAAAATTAGCATTTTTCAATGGGAATAAAATCTCTACCACTTCTCTTTAGAGGTGAATATTCACCATAAGATGACTGTCATCCTAGCCAGCAATGGGGACAAAGTCAGACACCTCCAGCTGAACTCATAAGTCTCTAGAATAAGAACGACATCTCCACTACCTGTGGTAGCTAATAAAAAGACAGATTTCCAAGCTCACCCCTGGACAGGAATACCAGAGCCAGCTCTGGTGTAGCTTATTGCTCTGTAACTGCATTGCTCTCTTATATGTAGTATGCAATGGATACAGGTTATCCTTGCAGAAACCATCGTGATTTATAAGCAGCTGGATTTTACTGACACATCTTAAGTGTGGGTGTTTCTTTAAGAAACAAGTTAATAATTCTTCCTGGTGATTTAAACACAGCTTTAAAATTACATATGAATGACTACCAGTACCGTAATTTTGTGGGAGGAGCTTCATCACCTTGAGAGTTGTAGTCTGAGGGTTTTCTCCATGGAAGTATGGAAAAGGATAAAATATGACGCTTTAGCATCTTGCCTTGAACTTCCTTTTTTTCCCTCCCCTAATAATAGCTGCAAACAGCATAGCTGAAGGATCCATCACACATTCATCACTTCTTTCTTCTGCAGTACAGAACTTTGCAGCTCTCAGACACCAATGACATTCCAGCCTCCAAGGTGCTGTTAGTCACAGGTGACAGGAGCAAGTCCCTTGGTGAGAGGAATTGTTGGGCCAGTGCTAACATGGCTGCATGGGTCAGTGCTAGGTTTAGACTCGATGAGCACTGGCTTCTCTTCTCACCTCTGCTGACACCCTGCATGTAATTTCCTTGACTTCCTACCTGAAACATATTAATGGTGATATTTACAGCTGTCTGCTTTTGGCATAGAGAAGCAACAGCACAGCTAGTACAGGGATTTCCTGTAAACTCAAGAGCATGAGGTCAAGTTGAGCTGTGGCCTTGAGATGTAGGCAATCCCTTTCTCGTCTCCCCTTTCCATGTCCAGCTAGATACTTGGGCTCCAGAGAGTAGGGTAGGACAGAAACTTCAGGCCATCTCTAGGCAAAGCTTCTTATCCTTCGACTTTTTTTTTTTTTCAGAAAGTATCTTTTGGATATGTCTTTTGACAATACTTGTTTTCCTGTCAGTATGAACAGTACTTTGACCTTAGCTGTAGCCAGCTGACATAAGTCAGAAACCAAGCCAACACAGCAGCCCCTCAGTGCACTCAGAGCTCTGTTGCTCCCACAGTGCCTCTCTACTTGCATTGATTCATCATCTGCCCATCTCTAGTTCAGAGCAGCCAGAGCTGCTAAAAACCTCTTTCTGCCTGTGGCTGTATTTTTGCAGGCTGTGATCATCTCAGATCACACACACACACACAGGTCAGAAGGCAGAGCATCAAACCCTCCCAAAGCCCAAGGGTGCTACAAGTGACAGCAGTGACAAGCCAGAGTGCTGCAGGATGGCCCCTGTGCCACAGCAGGACAGAGAGGAGAGCTGCACTACAGAATATCTCTCTGGTAAGAGCCAAAAGCCAGCTCCTTGATGCTACTTGCAGATTCCACATGCTTGCTTTCCAAAGAAAAGCAACAAAGTTTGTGAAGGGACTGGAGCACAAGTCATCTGAGGAGTGACTGAGGGAGCTGGAGGTGTTTAACCTGGAGAAGTGGAGGCTCAGGGGAGACCTTATCACTCTCTAAAACTATCCAAAAGGAGGTTGTAGACATGTGAGGGCTGATCTCTTCTCCCAGATAACAAGTGATAGGTCAAGATAAAATGGCCTGAAGTCGTTCCAGGAGAGATTAAGATTGCGTATTAGGAAACATATCTTCACAGAAAGGGCTGTCAAGCACTGTAACAGGCTGCCCAGAGAAGCAAGAGTCACCATCCCTGGAGGTATTTAAAAGGTATGTAGATGTGGAACTTGGGGAGATGGTTTAGTGGTGGACTTGTCAGTGTTAGGTTTACAGTTGGACTCATAATCTTTTAGGTATTTTCTAACCTAAATGATTCTATGTTCTATATGTCCCACCTGTATTCACCTGCTTGTTTTTTCTAGATGAGTTTATGAGGGAGGAGAGACCTTGTGTGATGTGGCTCTGGTTCAGCGAGGGAGGCTGGAGCCTCTATCCTACCTCATGTCTCAGCTCAGGCAACTAATCCTCCTATCCTACAGAATTAGCACATATAAACCCACCCTTTTACAGATGGGTTCCAAAGTTACAACTCCAAGCCACTGAATCTAAATGTCTAGGCAGCTGATTCAGAGGCTAAAAAGAGTGATAATAGAAGGTTTGCCCATGGTGGAAAAGGAGCAGGGATGTTACCCCCCAACTACAAGTTCTGACATTGAGTAGTCTTTGGAGGGAACACTTTCTTACTCTTCGACATGGTTCTGCAGAGGCAGTAACTCAATATTACCAGATGTTCAATCCAGATGTTGTGTTTATTTTCTTTATTTAGCAATAGGTAAAGCACCTCTTGAGCAATTCCTGCCACCCTAGGGATGGGACAGCTTCAGGGCTGCTCCCCGTTTCAGGGGACATAGTAGAAGCATCAACTAAAACACATGAATTGCCCCCAAAAATGTGAAATAAGGTTACTTCTAGATGTCGAGGGCTGGCTTTTGCTCTCTACAGTGCTTCAGAACCATGGAAGGTTTATACTACAGATAGACACTGCAATCTGGCTTCCTTACTTTACCATACCAGCTCAGCTAAAAGCTCCAGGTCTAGTCTTTCATTAGGCTGCCATCCAAACAGAGGCTGACAAGCCCCAGTGCCTCAGTACATTTATTTCCCCTACCTGTTGCACAAGAAGGAGGAGGAAAGAGTTTCCTAATAAATTCCCATTTCTTGTCACCTGTGTTCCTCTGCAAAGGGAAACCTACAACCTGATGCCCAGCATGCCAGCAGCTCCATCTTGCATTCCATCAAATGCCTTCTGCGCCTCTGTTATCCTGAGTGGTATCTTAGGGACAAAGTATTCCCAAAAGGGGAGATAGGAATTCCATAACCATAGAGAAACTTAAGACTTTGGCTCACATCCTTGGAAAATGGCAGATCTTTGATTTTTTTAGACTATTAACAGACAGAGGCACTCAGAGACTAGCCTATGTTGCACAGCTGAGCCTGCTCTCACCTGAAGGTTGTCAAGGCAGGCGATATACAAGAAGGTAGACGTATCAGGTACAAATACTAAATATCTTGGACCAAAGAGAATGCAGTTAGCCCAGAACACGGGTGATGGAATTCAGGTCTGTCTGCACACATGCACAGAGGTGTCTTTAAAACACTATTATCTCACAATTTTCTGAAATTATTTTCCCAAGGATTCGTTTGACTAGTGATATGCATTATAAGGCAAGGACCCACAAAGGCTCATCATAATGATTTTTATCAAATCTGTGAAACTGCCTGAGGAACAAGTGTGGGTGGGCTGTAAGGAACAAAACTTGCTGAAATTTGAGACCAGACATGCAAATATTAAACTCAAAAATCATTCTGTCATTGAATTTTAGTGGTTTAATTTGCCACAGGAAAAAAATGTTATAAAGGAGTAGACATCAAAAATATCAGAAGCTGAGCATATGGGAAATTAGTATAGAAGGAAGTGAAGTATACATACATGTCACATACATATTACATATATATATATATATATATATATATAAAACAAGGTTACTTGGGAGGTTTTTCCTGCAGTTTCTCCTCTCACTTTACTGTTGCTATTTACATCAATATGAAATGGGACAGCTTGGGATTCATTGAGGTAGCCTCATTGCTAGGAGAGTAGCAAGCACTGCATTTCAAATTGCCCTCAGTGGCAAACCCCTGCATTAAAGTAATCACACAGGACTTGAGCTGAACAAGCAAAATGAAGAGGAAATGCAGTAAATCTTTTTTATATGAAGGCTTTACATGATGCTCAAATACTATACAAAAGATTTTAATGAGAAAAGTAATGCTCCTATTGTGAAGCAGCAACTCAAATATTCAATCAAGTAAGAAAAGGACTTTTCCACCTCTAGAATTACTTGTGCTAAACGAAGATGCCTGAAAATGTTCAAGTCCCCTTTTCCCAGCTCTGGAATTCAAGTAAGGTGTCTAAGGGTAAGATTCTCAACTGGCAGATATCTGGACAGCTCTGCTGACTCTGAGAAAGAGTTTGATTTTCACCAACTGGAACCGTTTTTTGCTGTTCATCCATTGCATTTTGCTGCTCTGAATGTTGATTGTTTAGGATTGGGAAAAGAGGACACTTCAAAAAGAAGTGGTTCAAGAAGGAGGAAGATAGCACAGAAAGAAGAAGTTGAAGATCCTGCTGGAGAAAAAGATGTCATATGTGGAGGAGATCATGGAGATCAGGAAGATAAATACTGAGGGACAGTTGGTGAACTGATCTGGTAGTGCCACCTCCCAGTGTGGAAGGGAAGTTGAGACCTGGTGAATGCAGTGCTGGGGGACAGTAAGGATGTGAGCATATGTGTGACAAAATCAAGAAAGGTAAATGCTCTAATCTTAAGTAACTGCCAGTATACAGTGTCACTGTGGGTGGTGGTTGACTCTGTCTCACCCATGTCAAAGACTTCATCCCAATGAGTCTTTACAATTTCATTGTCCTGTATATAGCTTAGAAAAACTTGCTATCCCTCCAGAGCTGTCCCACTCCCTGTGAAAGGGATGAGCTGAACTGTTAATGCAACTCAGAGCACAATATTGAACTACACAGTCCATTAGAAATACATCAGTTAAGTCTTTTTCTTTTCTTGTATGTCCTCTTTGGGTGGTTTCACACTGATGCAATTCATTGAAAATCAAAATAAGTACAACCCTACACAGGGAAAAAATTGCATTTGAAGGTTTCTCAGAGACTCAGTGGTGACCAGCACTGATAGATTACTTTATCATCCTTGAAAGAAATCTTCTTCACTCTTTTGGCAGCTTTGTCATTCAAGTGGCAGAAAGAATTCTGTTTTCCTTTCAGCAGGTGTTAGTACAGTTATATCAAATCCTAAGCATGGGAGAAAATAACCCACACATCCACATATATGCACAGTGCTCCCACCCTTCCCCCATCTTCTTCAAAGCTCAGCAGCAGAAGGGATCTGACCTGAAATGTCACAGCCAAGTTGTTATTTCATGCCCTGTAAACATGTGCCAGATGACTGCATCTTTCCCTCAGGCAGGAGGATGGATGGAAAATATTGTTTCTTCACTTGCTAACAAACCTTGGAACTTAGTGTGCTTCTCCCTTCAAACACCAAATCTGCTGCTTTGTAGCAGATTTCTCATCTTCTCTTCACTCCTGTTAAAGATGTGTCTTTGGGCTGTGAACATTGGCACTACCGGGAAGACCTCAAGATTTCTTTAGGAGGGACAAGAACCAAATTGAGTAGGTCTCACCAGAGGAAATGTCACTTAAATGTCACATTTGCTCTTTTCAGGCCTAGCCCTTCATTTGTCAAGAAAAATAGGAGCTTGTTGGAGAAGAAAGAGGTTTCCATGCAGATAAAGGGATGTCTTTTTGAATGAGATATTAACACACTTGATGGATGAGCCACAGTCATTTGAGAGTTTGATTTATGAATGATGAAATGTATATTCACCTTTGAAGGCCCCTTCAAACTTTGCTTGCCTTGGCTCTGATACTGTAGGTACATTGATGTTTATGTATGACTATTTTAAAGTGAACTAAGAGAGATTTTAGCTTTCTTCAGTCTGTAGGTTTACAGCTGAACCATCCAAGCAGTGAGAAGTAGAGGACCCATCAGAGCAGCTGGGATGGCCAGATGAGAGCAGGAAAAATTAGAGCCTTTCCAAGATAAGGTGTTCCTTACCATGAGCCAGGGAAAAAAAAGTCTTTTAGTTTCAGAGGAGGAAAAAAGAAAGACATTTCTCACATACTGAAAAGTAATAAATTGAAAGAGCTGGATTTCTTACAGCAAACTGAAGTAATCTCTGTTTAACTATAGCAGCTGTGGGACTGTGTCCTGGAATCAGGGTTATCTGATAGCCTCAAAGTTTCTGATAGTAATTCAGTCTTGATCACGGAAATAACAGAGGACAAAGGAACCCTACAGCTGAGAGACACAAAGCAACGCTCAGGTTTAAATGCTGTTATTTCTTATGTGATTTTGATAGTCTGTACAAAACTCCCTCATTACCTTTTTTGTTGACTTATTTCTGAAAGAACCACTCCACAGCGTGTATATTTGTGCTGCTTTGAAGATACCAACCTATGGGAAATTGAGTCCATGAAACTTTGAAAGACCCTTCTCCTTTGGGTGACAAGACTCAAGGAAGGCCAGAAATCAATATAATAGAGTTGAAGAAATGAAAATTGGAGATTCATACACCTGAGATCATGGTTTTTCTGGACAAGTGTATCTTTCTTTCAGATGACCCCAATCCACTTATCTTCATACCCTCTTGAAAAAGTTACCCAGAGACAGGAAAAACAGGAGGTCAGTTTTCCTTCCTCCTTTGTATTGTACACATAATTGATATTTTTGTCATTTGTGTCTGCTTGCAAAATTGTCCATCAAGGTAATTTGAGATTCTTGACTTTATTTCATCCAAAATTGAACTGTAATCTCTTTTATTAAAAAGCCCTTTACAAACACACTGTGCACATAACTGCAAAATTCCAACTTTTCATTGAGCTAGTCAGCTACAGCAATTAACTACTATTATTGTGCATAGTTAAAACATAGAAATCTAAGCTTTAGATTTCTGAATAAAGCTGAAAACACCCATGCTTTCTGTATTAGGGAAATTTTACTAGTACTCCTTCTTAGTAAGCATTTTTAATAATTTTTTTTAAATTTTTTTCCCACTAGAATGTTAAGAGGGAAACAAATAAGAAATTGTCAATTATTTCTAAAATATACAAAGACATAACACTAATTTTAAAATCATATTCCAGCAAAACATGTATTTTAGGAAAGATGATATCCTCTAGATGTATTTGTATGTCTCTGCTCTCCTGTATTGCTCTTTCACCTTTCTGAAAGAGAGATGGTTTCTGCATTTCTGACTGTATTTTACCACAACAGTTGGAAATAATACAATCTGACAAGTTGTCCCTGAGCTGACTTCAATACATAGTAAAAGTTCTTTGCAGCAGATGACATTTGACAACATAGATAACCTTAGCACAATAAGGAGATGTGGACAGATTCTCCAAAAATACAAATTAGTATACCTCCACTGAAGAAAAAAGAATTATGTCTATTTACATCAGCAAAGAAGCTGTGTGATACAAAAACACAAGTTGTTGAAATTACTATTTTCTTGAATTATTTGCTGTAGCTTAAGAAAAGGAGTAAATAAATTCATTATGAATATCTTTTCAGTATGACTCAATGCCTTAAGTAAAATATTTATAAAAGGTCTAGGAGTCTCATCATATTCTGGTTGGATAGAGCAGAGAGTGCTCAGACACTGTGAGCCAGGCAGTAACACTCCCAACACAATCTATGTTTGCTTCCTAAGGTGACTAACATCACCAGCAAAGATTAAGTGTAATGATGGGAGAAGCTTTTGTTTTAGCAGCCAAACTGTGACAGAGGGCAGCAGGCACAAACTTAATTCTGTCACACCTTCCACTTGCTGTTAAAAGGGCTTAGCACAATATGTGTGATGTGTTATGACGTTTTAAAGCATTTTCTTAAAATTCAAAGACAGATGCCTTAGTTGTGTTTCTTTTCTAAAGTTTTACACTCTGAAGGATAAATGGTATAACAGAAAAGCACCATTTGTTTCATATGCAGATAATAAAGCAGGGGTAGTAAGGAGCAGCTTGCATCCAAGAGACATTTAGTTTCAGGGATTGTGGTTAGCAACGAACTGTTATGGACCTAACAGATGAAGATGGACCCCATTTGATTTGTTTATTTTGGGTAAAACCGTGCATTACTTCTAGACTGTGAACGTCTGGAGAATCCTGCCACAGAGTCAGTGGCACAGGCTTAGACAAATGGCCTTATTATATGGTATTGGCTTTCAGAATGTTTAAAAAAATATCCCCATTGTGTAAGGAAGACAAATGTTCCAACCTTTTGATCATCAAGAAGACTCTATTTCATTTCATATAGATCCAAAAAAGATCAATCCAGAGCTGAATGAGTACACGGGGCATGTAAGTTACTATGGTATCTATACCCAAAATCATATAAAAGAGTGCTCTTAACAACATAATGTTACTGATGTCTTTAGTGGAAAATGGGCAGACTCCGAAAAAAATCTGGGGTGCAACTTGACATTAAACCCATGGTGGAGCACCAGCTGCTGTACCTCTGCATTAGAGTCCTTTCTTTCTTTTACCACTTTGGATTTCAGCCCTGAATCTCAGGCTAACTCTGCAGCTACAATAGGACTCTGACATATGAACAGTGTTATGGAGTTTACATGAAAATCTGGTTTTTTTAACAGAGAAAAGGAATAATTTAAAAAAATAAAAACTATCTCATAAAAGCAAGTGCTATACATGAAACTCCATCTTCTTTAACAAAGAAGAAGAATATTCAACAAAAATCTCTATCTGATATAAACAAATGCTATAAAACTTTAAGGCAGGATTTAAGCTCTGGGCAGATGAATGTTCAGATAGATAAGAAGTCTGTGAAAAAAACAAGTTCAACCAGGGAATTCCCTTTAACTTGGCATTAATAGTATTATTGTCAGGAAAACAAGAAATAATGAAAAGTCAAAAGCACAGAGTTGAGAAGCACATTCCCCAAAGCTAGGAGGCTGCTTTCTTCCAAACTTCTTTAAATAGTCTCTGAGATCCAGATATGATTTGAATTCTAAAAAACTATAAGCTAGCTAGAGAAACTCAAACCACCTCTTGCAGTAAAGGAGCAGGATGCAGTCAGATGTGGAATGCTGGCAAGGGTCAGAAAAAATCATTATGTTTAACCCACAGAAGTCAAATCACATGGTCAATTGAGTCCACTGGCTTTGCCTTTGCAAAGGATTTTCAGCTGGTGAGATCAGGCCAAGAAATGCCTTGCAATATTGTATTTGTCTTCAAACCACAGAAACCCTGAGTGTAAAGCGATGGAATTCTAGCTGTGCTTACTGAAATGTGAAGAAAGGGAGATAATATTACCAAGAATAAAGAGTTTGAAGGCCAGGTGGTTATATAAGAGAGAAACATGTAGAGAAAAGCTGCCATTGCGACTGAAGCTGCTTTGTGCCAGGGGGAAAAAACATCTGAAAAATTTGAAATTTTTCATGAAGGAGAGCTCTACCCGGTGGCCAAGAAGAGCATGAGTGGATTGTTTGAAGTCTTCAGAAATTTTTCATTCCAACAAAACACAAATATTTTATGTCTGTTTCTATTGAAATATTATATATTTCCCTATAGAAAAAAAAAATAGTGAAGTAGGCAAATGGTGACTTCCAAATACATAAATAAAGCTTCAGAAATTTTGAAAAGGGATACTACCCATTCTTAGAATCTTGATCTTTCTTATTTAGAATGGAAATTAACATGAGTTAAAGTACCTCAATTTCAATAGTATAAAAAATATTCACGTGGGCTCACTGTGGACCCATCACATTTTCTATGACTGGCTTTATGAGTAATTGTAAGGTGACAGATAAGGCCACACAAAAGAAGAAAAAAAGTCTTCTGATGGCTTCCTGGAAAACTCTAACACCTGGAGAGACATTCCCAGAAACTGATAAAAGGACTAAAATGAAGAAAGGAGTGATATGAAAATAACACAGTCTTTTTTTTTGAGAACATCCTGGTTGCCGGGAACTCCAGAAGTGGACTCTTGGGCCTACTTCATCTGTCTATCACCCCAAAAATCAGTTTGTTGACTACAGCCACTCCAACTGTCTAAAGAAAAAAGTATAAAAAGAGATTAGACCCAAGAAAAAACTGGGGAGAAGGTCCATCAACTCCACGCAGGTAACCGATAGGCTACATTTTTCTCCCTCCACATTCTCGGGACGCCTCAGGGTGAGCCATCGCTTTATATGTATATACTGATTTTACTTTTACTCCATAATACTTCAAAATTTTTACTTATTACTTCACTGTAAGTTGCTTTTTCTTTATAGTGTGTACTTAAGTTTTTGCTTTGCTTATTCTCTGTAAGTTCTTTTACGTCATTTGTAAGTTGCTTTTGCTTTGGCATGTGTGCCTGTCCCTGGCTTTATTATTATTATTATTATTATTATTATTATTATTATTATTATTATTATTATTATTATTATTATTATTATTATTATTATTATTACATAGTTTAAGCCTGTTTTTGTGGTTAGTCCCTATTCCAGACACAACAAACCCCATAAATTTTCACAAATTTGTATTAATAAATGTGTTATTTTGTGAACTGTTAGAGTGAGTCTGTTTTTAGGTGCTGATAGTTTTATCAATGGTGAAATAACTCACATGAGAAACCTGCTGAGGGGTTTTTCTATCGCTATTAAGTGCAGTCCTTACACAAAAAGGTATCGAATGTCCTGTCCATCTCAGCAAACCTGTTAAGCAAAGTGTCTCATTAGGTGAGATGCTAACAGACTGTTTTGGACATTAAAAGCCTTTGATCTCCTGGGAGGGGGAGAGACTGATAAACAAAAAATAAATTAATAGAGGTTGGACAGAAAATTCTTCTTTTCTGCCCCTTTTAACATGACAGTAATTCATATTTGATCTAGAAGTTGTCATATATATTGACAGCTTTCAGAAATGTTATCTACAAAGAAGATAAAAAAAATTTAGCTATTTTTGGAAGGCAATGGATACAGCTCTATTTCTGCAACTAAGTTTATATACTTTGCATCGCATGTCACTGATACATATGCTAAACAGGAGTCTAGTTATACGCATAATGAGACATATGCAAAAACACTGCAAAATATTAATAAAGGCTTTGAATTTTGCGTTGTGAGTAGAGAATTCCAGCATCCTTGCTATAAGCCCAGTGGCGACTGATTCCCAGAAAGAACTACTTTGAACCACAAGTTAAAATATAGCCAACACATAATGAGAATGCAATATACAATCTCAATAAAAGAGGAGCCATAAAGGGTAAGACTACCTAATTGCACCAAAGAGTCTGTAATTCAGTGGCATGGTCTAGTTTTGTCAGTGGCACATGTATTTGAGAGGAAGACTCCTTCACTCACTGAAAGAGCTACTAGTACACAGTGAAAAGGATTTTCCACCTTTTAAAATGCTCTTTGCTATCCCTTCAGGCCCAGCTCAAGTTTCTATCACTAGCTCTTAGAAGGAGCTAAGGACAGCTTTATAAAACAAATTGGCTCCCATTTCAGTGAGACTCAGAGTAAACAGACATGTCATTTCAGGGGAATTTAGGAGTCCACTTCTTTTCTGGAAAACTACCTACTTCTACATTGACCAAATGAGTTTCATCACATTCTCACATCCTGTGGGTGACAGAAGCAAACCATGGGCTAAAACATTAATAAAAATGGTATTTTGAGGAGATTTTCAGAAAAAAATTAATAGGAAAATACAGAGTGTATCATGCTACGTTCTGAGAGAACAGACTAAAAGAAGGGGAAAAAATAAGTTAAATTTACATTCCCTCTAGGTCCACTCCATTTCAACAGACACTGAGCAGCAAAAGGGCCCAGAGGTATAAATTAGAGCAACAGCTGTTCTTAGCTTGCAATACCTCATGTTCAGCTGCCTGCACACTTCTGCGAAACTCAAGGCACCTGAACAACTATTTCATAAATGTTCGAATTCATATTTTCTAGGGAATTCACATCCAAATCCCAAACAATGTCTTTTGGGTGCAAACCCTGCCTCATGAGCATCACTAGTTATGTACTTCTGTCTCTTTGCCAGCCTTCACTGCTTTGGGGAGGAGGCTTTTCATGTTATCAAGAGGGATTTCTGCTTTGGGACTTTGCTTCCTAGACTTTCTCGTGTGTCCTGGTGCATTTCTGCACCCTACTTTTAGCTGCCACATGGGATGCTGTCCTCCTTCCCTCCTTCGTGCTTCTTCCCTTGGAGAGGCTGTCTAGGCAAAGCCACCTGGGGCTGCTCAGCAAGGAACAGGATCACTTTTGTTAATTGTTCTCCTAATGACTGTATCCTCAAGACAGAGGTAAATGTCTCTCTCCCAACAATAGCATTCAAAAGAAGATTTGGACTGAATACAAGCCTACTTTAGCTTCACTGACAGAGAAAAATCAACTGGTTTTGTATCAATAACCTGTATTATGGGAGACCAGGATCACAAATGTCGGATAACACTGAAATTAAGTAGCACAGTTGCCACATTTTATCTCTACTTGATTTGCTTCTGCTATTAGAAAAAGTCACAGGCTTGTTTAAGCAGGAATCAGGGAACAGAGTTAAAATTTCAGCATATTTCTAACATTAAAGCCATTCTGGGCCTTGTTTACTTGAACACAACCTACCAGATGTGGAGTGTTCTGACACCTAGAAATATTGTCCTGTGTAAAGGAGCCACTCCCCTCAGGCTTGCCTTTCCTACTTTATAGCAGCTCTTTTACATATTCACTTCCTAAGCATCTCTTAACCACATTAGGATATAACTCTTACTGGCTACCCAGAAGACGTCTGTTATGCTTGCCTCAGCACTTATGCTGCTTGGCCTTGTGGTTGCTACAACCTGACTTCACAGTTCTCTGTACTTAATGATAAAAAACAACCCAAACTAAACTTCCTAACTGAACAAAAGCATTGTGTCTTTGTTTTCCTTTTCAAAACCAGCAGCTACTTGCTACAGGCTGTCAAGCTAATAGGACAGCTTCTGTACATCATCTGACCAACAATGCAACTTGTTTATATCAAGTAAATGGTATAGATATAAATTTTGTTTGCTTGTGTTTTTCTTAAGCAAAAGCAGCCTGGGAAGATCAACAAGAACTCAGCTCTTTCCCTATGGTGTAGTTCACACTTGGGTGAATGATTTGAAAGATGTGTAAGAGGAAATGTCTGTGCATCTTTCCTGGCATGATACGGATGGTGTGGAGCAATCCATCATATTGCCAAGGTCAACAATTGGCCTGTCCACAGCAACCCCTTCAATAATCATTTCACATCAGGTTGCACCACATGTTTCTTTTTCCCTGCTGCAATATCTCAGGAAATCTCAGTTGTCATATTAAGACAGAGAAAAGAGGAGAATGGAAATTATCCCCCTTTGAAACCTCTGAAAGGCTGAAACTATGAGTGGTCTGAGATCATGTGGCCTGGCCAAACTGGGAACTTGTGGCTAAACACGACTTAGCTCACATTTGCAATAGCAAGGAGATTTCCTTTCTGGTTCGTAGTGGTTTATTTAGGGTGGGGTAGTGTTCAGACAGTAGGTCCTGAGGTGCTATAAAAGTACTACAAGCAGAGGGGAGAGAAGGACCAGATCTGGAATGACAGCAGATGATGCATTTCGGAATCAGCAGTAATTCAGTGGGAGCCACATATGTATAACCTCAGAAGTGAGATTACAGTACTGAGCTCCCTGCAGTTCAAAACTGGAGTGGAAAGGACACATTGCAGCTTTAATTATGCTATTAAGCTTTCTTTTCAGGGGAATTACCATCCATTCTCAGGTACTCACAGAAATGGTAAAATCAAGGAATATTTAGGGAGTGGAAGAGTTTTAATACTGGGTGGCAGAGCTCTCACAGGCTCTAATTTTATTCTGAATAATAGAAATTTTTCCCAAGAGACACTTGCTCAACATCTGAGAAGCATAATATTAATTGCTTCTCCCCAGTTCTAACTTTCAGGGTACTCTTGAGTAAAGCAAGTAACCAGGAACACTATTTTATACTAGCAAAAAATTAAATGTACCTGATTTAGTTTCTGGTTGCTCTCTAAATTACCACCATTAGCAGAAGCTATTACTATCTGTGCTGATTCTCCCAGCTTTATTCTTCCTAAAGCCTGAGGCTTTGTAAATATATTGTGTAAAAAACATGTACAAAATCCAGACACCTCAATCTCATGCACATGCACATTCATACACATGCATAAAATATACCTGAGCAGCCTTAAAAGTCACTGACAAAATAGAAGTCTAGCAAAGGTAATGTAATCCCTCTCTGACATCTTGAAGTAAATGAAAAAAATCAAGGGGAAAATTAAGCATGAGTAGGCTTCGCCATGTCTTATGGCCTTTAAAATCTCAGAATATTCTTAGACACAAAATTAATGTCTGCTTTAGTCCTTCCTTTCTCTGTCTTGACAGGTCTGTGTGGATGAAAGTCTCATTAGTTTAAGAGGAGGGGACAGGCCAGGGAGGACTAGTGATTGCTATAGTGGTCTCTGCTCTTTGAAAGCCCCTCTTCATTAAACTTTTTCTTTGTGTCTTCTGAAAGCAGAACAGAGATGGAGAACATCCTTTGCAGCTTCCTCTGTCCTAGCCTCTCTGATGTTGTTCAGCTGAGCATTTGCCCCTGACTGGCTTCTAGGAGACTCCCCCACTGTCATTCAGGATATGTTACACTTTCATTCAGCACAGCTCCAGTGTATTTTCCTTCCTGCACCTTTATGAGGTAAATCAGTGTTAATCCACAAAAAAAGAACTGAGGGGTAGTGGGAATACCTGGACTAGAGTTAATTTAAACTACTTGTCCTGCACCCATTTTCCTACTTCTCAGCAATTTCCAGTCCTGACATTGTTCTTCTCTAGCTGGTTAACTCTGCCTGATCCCCATTGCTCCTGGGGACACAGGGAAGCTGCCTGGGAGCTGAGTGCACTAATACTTTAACACATTATCTTTCCCTCACTGAGCAGCAGACCTTGACCTCATCTCTATTTGCAGCATCTTTGAGAAAACACCTGTTCCCAAGACCCTGGAAACCAACAAATGGCCCTCTCTGCTCTGGCTCAGATTCTTAAAGAGGTGAATATAATTCATTCTTACTGATTTTCATTTGTAACTGGGTGCTTGTGCACCTGTGAGGATCTGAGTTTCCACAGCATAATGAAACCTCACAGAAAACAAACCCCACTTCTTCATCACAAGTAAGTCAGCATTAATCTTCCCATGAACTGTTTGTACTGTTTATATCAACATACAGAGTCAGAAATGAAATATTCTGGGCTTTGTTCCTGTCTAAAAAGGGACATTTTTCAAGCATCTACTTTTCTTTTTTCATAGAAGTTGTTTAGTATGCAAATGAATACATATGCGTGTATAAACACGTGTGCACATCTATATGCAGATGCAAATACCCAAGCCCTTAGTATTGATACACACATCTTTTTCTGAATTGCAGTAATTCTAAACAGAATCCCTCCAGGGCTTTTCTCGCCACTCCTTTTTACATGTTTGACAGTTTTTCAGGGAATTAGTCTTAGTGCATTATTAGGTATGTGTTTGAAATAATTAAATTTGACAATTATTTGGGAGAAATCTCAGGCAAAAAGAACTGAAATCTCTGGATGCAAAAAAAAAAAAATTGTGGGAAGGCTGTTTTTCTGTCTTTCTAGGTTACTCTAAACCCTCCCTTTAACTTTATCTCCTATCCCATTAAATGCAATTGTTCATCATGTTGATATGCAGAATCTCAGCTCAGCAGGTGCATTTAATTTATTGAAACATTATTTGAGAACAACTTTATTAAAGATTCAAGATGTCAATACAAGATGACACAGTGCATAGCAGCTTGTAACTGGAAAGCTTTTCAGAATTAAACAACATTCAACAGCTGGCAGGATGTGGTGTGAATTACAGAAAGGAGCAGTGTTAAACTGATTCATGGTGAATTAATTAAAAGTGTTCAGTCACATGGTCAGTAATGAAGATAGGCAGGAGCGGCGATACACAGACAGTAGACAAGAAACTCTGTTTGTGAAGAGATGGGGGGGAACAGAGAGTAACTTACTTTGGGTTACAGAATATGCAGGGAAGGCTGTGGGATTCTTGGGAAAGTGATACCTGAAAAGGCAAGAGAGTTTTGAGGCCATACAGTTTTCTACCTGACTGAAAGTTATTGTAAAAGGTGATTTGGATGTGGGCATCTACTGCAATGATTCCCAGCTCTGCCTCTGGGGGACAGAGTTCACAGCTCTCTGACAGTGAAGTGTCCTGTGAAGGACCAGCCCCTACAAATCACAAGACTTTCACTCATCTAAAGCTCTTAAGAAAGTTCATTCCATAATGCCACAAAAGGTGTGCACCAACAACTGAGTACCAACAAAGAAAGCAGATGAAGGATAGCTGGGGAGAAACATAGTGTATATTAGTATTTGTAAAGAAAATAATTTACCTGGAGCCAAAACTGAGCACTGGGTAAACAGGTTTGCAAATAATACGTTTGAAATACACTGAGAACAAATTTATACAAAGCATTAAGTCAAGCTGAAACTTTATGCTTATATCAGTTTACGTTCTTTAAAATGCCCTTTTTCAAAAAATAGGGATCTCCACAAGAACTATTTAATTGACAATTAAGGATTTCTCAAGGCTTTGTTTACTGTAGAAACAGTCTTCAAAGGACGCTCAGCAAAACAAATCTAATACCACTTTCTGACCTTTTGAATATAATCCTTGTGAGGTATTTTTAAAGCTGTTAACAGAAAATACAAAACTTTGAAAAATAATGAATAAAGCCAAAAATATTTCCACATTCTTCCAGAAACAGGGAAACATCCACAGCTGGCTCAACCTATTGGCATTTTTGCTTTCTTTTTCTACCAGTGAAGATTCCTTTGTGTACCTTGAAGTTTCTAGGAGAGATATTGACACTTCCCTAGAATCAAAGAAAAACAATCTGCATACATTTAATGCACTATTTTCTATGGTAAATATAGTTCTGGCATGCTCAAATGTCACCTTCCTCCACCCCAGTAAGCCATGCCATAAATCCATAAATTCCCCAGTGCCATTTATCTTCCAGCGTATGCCCTTCTAGAGTTTCTATCAACCATTTCACCATAAATTACAGCTTTTACCTTTTGAATTTGTTTCTTTTCCAGCTATATCTCTTACAGAGCCACCATCTTTTGCAGACAGGGAAAGAACTCCCAATGGGCCAGAAAAAGCATAGGTTAAAATGGAGGGAAGGAACCAAGTGTTGCTCAATGGATGAAGCATGGCCTTTTCCTAGTTCTGTTTATGAACTTTATCTTCTTGTTTTCACTTGTACTTACACTCAGCCTGAAGATCCTTAGATCAGACACTTTTTCTCAAGTCTTTTTTTTGTGGCATACATAGTACAGAAGAGTCTGATGTAATTTAGATGGATAGGAAAAAGTATTAATAACAAGGTTGATCCTTACCCAGCTCATGTGTACAGGATGTGATGGCTGCTATATTCACCATAAAAAGAATATTTCTCCATAAAGTATCTAAGAATTTTTTCTTAGGAACAAATGTCCTAATGTAGGAGTACTTTTCCATGACAGGTCCATATCCTATTTGCTAGCTCTGCTATCAAGTTACCATTCAACTTCATGATGCAAATGCCCACCCTTGAGGGAACAGAACTGAAAATGGGAAGAAGCCACGTGGCAAAGGCTGCCAACAAGTGACCTGTGGCCGCAGTCCTGCTGAGCAAAGGTCTCTGTGGGAGGTGAAGGATTCTGGTCAGCCCTTTGCTGCACCCTCACTCACGGTAAAGCAGAGGTGAGCCACCACAGACTCATATCCAATCTAGAAATACAAATGGTCAAGATGGTTCACAGATCTGCTTTCCAGGAAGTTCTTTCTAAGGATGAATCCATGTAGTCCACAAGTTTTGGACCAAGTTGATAATGAAACATCTAACTTTGCAGAACTTTGCAATAAACTTATGAGTTTATTACAAACTTATTTATTTATTCTGTACACACTTTACTTCATCATTAGAGGCAAAGGTAACAAAATGACATGATGGAATGTGTTATCCATGAATAAATGCTCATTAACAGAGATGAGAAAGCAAGAGAAGGCTCAGGAGAGAACTTTGTAATGATTTCCAATCTTTTTTGGAGATCTAGAGCAGACTCTTCCAGAAGTAAGCTGTATTCAGACAAATCCATGTTTATGCCAGGAAAGACCTCAATCATGAAACTTCAGAACTGGATGGTATTCAGAAACCTAATTCTCATCTCAAAGTTCAGCTCCTGTTGGAATCAGTGCAATGTTCCAAAATCTCTTAAAGAGCTGATCTTTGTTAGAAAAAAAGCTGAATATATCTCTGATCTCTTTCACAAAGTCCCATGGGTATAACTGATACATTCACAGCTGCAAGTTATTTGCTCCCGTCTTCCTCAACTTGGAGTAAGTTGTTTGGGGTGTATTTATGTAAAGAAATCCTAGGAGATGTGACCTGGACATAAAGAGAAGGGACCTCTACGTTGCACTCCTGCAGCTCTGGGGCCATGAAAATCCCGAAATAGTAATTCCTGGTCACTGAATGATAGTCTTCTGTCTGCCTGCAGCTAGCTGAGTGGGGTGACTGTCCTGGAATATGAAATTACCTGAAGAAATGTCTATTTTGATATCTGGATAAGGGCAACAGAGAGATGGAGAAATTTGCTTTAACAAGACAGCAGCCAGCAGTCAGCATATAGCTGCATTACTGCCCCCAATCACAGCAGACTCCCAAACTGAACAAAAAAACACCAAAAAAGCTCAGTTCAGTTCCTTTCTAGGTTTGAGCCCATGCCTGCTTTCCCAGCACAAAGGGGTTATTTTCTGAAAGAAAGGGAAAAGTTAATTACACGATTCCTCCTGTTCTCTTCTGGATTAGACTAGTGAGGTCTAGAGTTGCAATTTAGAAAGCTGTTTATAGGCAGCTGCTTGGCAAAGAACAGACATCTTTCTTGTAGTCCAATACATTTAAATATTTAAAGGCCAGCTGCACAGAGCAATGTCCCACAACATTATCACTGGGACATGGTGATTCATCCACAGCCGGAGGAACATGAATTGGACTTTCTGCCACATGATGGGGCTCTGCCTCCCCTCTTCCCCCATGTACTTTATTTTATGCTTTTTTTCCTGTCCTGCCTGAAAAATCAGTGTTTCCTTGGTTATAACGTGTCTCTTTTTTCCCCTCCTTGTTTTGCTGTATTGAAAAACATTAATTTTCCATGGCAAGCAACTTTTCTGTCTTGTCCCCAAACAGACATACAAAACTGACAAAGCCTCTCAGATCCCCTTGGCTGAGACAGATGAGCTGTACTTACAGAATTAAAACAAAACCTTTATTGCAGAGGGAAACGATGCTATAACCAAGCCATCTGTTTCATAGCCTCCCGAAATGGAGAACATTCCTGCAGGTTTCCAGCTTCTTATCATTTGATTGTTTTATTCCTAACAAGCAGAGGATCAGTGACCAGATTCTGACATTTGGTGCTCACTGGAGAAACAGGAACAGGCTGGAGTTCACAAACTGTGCTGGATTTTTATGCAGGAATGAATAGCAGCCTCAATTTTACAGTAAAGAAATTATTAATACTGTGGTTTCGCCCAGAGGCTTTCACCAGATTTCACAATGACTGGTAGTTAACACACATATAGAGGCAATTGGCTTTGACACTGGGTCACACTACTCCTTTCTCCTTATAGGAGGGAATGGCTTTAAATAGGATCACTGGTTTCTATCCATCGGTACCAAATGTCTTAACTGAATTCCATCGCTTGTACTTACTGGTGTGTGGAGCTGCCCACTGCCTCTATCCATATATTGTTGCAAATTGAGGCACCACAACTACCAGAAGAGGTGATCACCCAGAGTCAGCACACAGAGGGAACCTTCTCCCTACAGTGTCGGTTGTTCTTAAGAGGTGGGATCTCGGGATGTGCACATCTGAGGATGATTGCATGTAGCTCTGACATTGCAGGGTGATCATCTCTCCTTGGAGAGAATCACCATGAAGGGACCTTCCTGAAGTGTCCAGTCTAAGTGTCCAGAAATGTATGTTGAAGAACTGAACTTTTGAACTTCTCCAGTAAGCAGATTTGGTTCCTGATAAGAGAATAACTTTCTTTTTTTTTTTTATTTTTTTCCTTTGTGTCATCCCTCTCTTGTTGCTGCTTGTAATCTCAGGACTCCCCTTCCTGTACTAAATCCTCCTGCATACTTCCCTGTCTAACCCCTCGACAAATGTCCTCATAACTGCTTCCAGAAAGTAACAGAAAAAAAATTACAATCATCAATATGTCCCTTGCAGGACACCCGGCCAAGCCAGTCCTCTGAAAGTCTGGCAGCCATACCTGTCATGCTTTCCTATATGTTTTCAAGCCCTATAGGGTGAGCAAGCTGATTTCTTGATTTTGCTGATTCGCTGCTGTGTGTCTTTTCTGTATCCCTTTGTTTATCCTAATTATAAAATAGAAATGATCATATTAATGAAGGTAGTCTAACTGAGTTACAAGGCTTTGGAATAACAGTCTCCTGACAAGTCTCTACATTTCTCATATTGCATTATGCACAATTGCTGCTAAATTTTAGTTACAGGAAGGTGACATTTTTTTCTTAGAGCAATTGTGAGCCATTTAGAATAGTTTTGCAGATCACCAGCAGATTGTGAATCATTGGTCAATGTACGTTACCCTTACTATAAAAAATAGAGGCCTCTGAATAAGCCCAAATCTCATTTCTTTTCTTCCCTACCATTTTTACTTCTGCTTCTTCCTCGTTATGTACTTGTAGTTTTTCTCAATAGGTACAGAATGCTACTCATCTTTTAAAAACACTGAAACACCAGAAGAAAAGGCATTCACATATTCCTAAATTTCATTAAAATATAAAACAGCCTTCAGCACATTTAAAACTTGGAACCAAAATATATTTATTGGATCAAGTCCAGTCCTGTGTGACCTGAGGTTGCTTCCTCATACAAGCTCATTATAAACTTGTCAAGGCTATTTTAAATGAGTTAGAACTTTCTCTCCCGCTAGTCCAATTGGAATCTTGCTGGGATTTGCTGATAAAGGAATCTTCTCTTTTTAAAGTTGACTTCTTCAACTTCTCTTCAGCCCAGAGAAGAGGGATTTCATGTGCCATTCTTTGTAGAACAGGCCAAAGAAGAATGTCAGAGGCTTCCCTCCATTTTGACACAAGTTGTTTTTACAAAACTACTAGGTATAAAGTGATTAGCCAAGCAGTGGGCCCAGAGGGTGAAAGTGCATTTTTAGTGCTGAGTCTGAATGCTGGTTAGAAGTCATGAAAAAGTCCTCTCTGTGAAGACTGGACAAAACCCATCAACAATTCCCATCAACATTTTTTAATATTAGTGTTCGATTCTCCAGTCTTTATGTGAAGTAACATAATACAAGAGCAAATGGAAACCACTTTCACACTAACTTTAAAACACAGCTTTTACAAATCACCTTTCTTTAGGACAAATTGTAACAGAGGCCCGTGATGCTGAGGAGAGCTCCTACCAGGCTTCTTTCTGCTGTGCTCCTTGAGTGCACTGTTTTTTTAAAGTGTGTTTTAAAGTCTGCTGTCACTGTCTTGTCCTTCTTAGATGGAAGCTGTTAACTTTTTCTCACTGAAGTTTTCTTTCTGGGAAACTTGTGGCAACCACCTCACAGCTGTGTTTGTACACTTTCTTCACAAAGACTGAATACCAAGGTACCTAGGACACAGTACCCTGCTTCAAGGAATACAGAACATTTAATTCCTGTAGCTCAGGAAAGTGGACAGCTACGATAGGCTGCACAGAAAACCTCAGAAGACACAGTCCCTGTCTACACTTCACATGAAGAGCCACCTCCCACTCCTCTTGTAGATATGAATCACAGCTGTGGCCCTGCTATTTATTGACAATAACAGGGGACAGGCAGCACTAGACCACTACAGCCCATGCCTAGTGTGACAGGAAAGCTGCTAGACTTGTCCTCTGCCAGCTGTGTCACTTGCACCACATTCAGACAGCTTCATGCAGCCACTGGTCTTGCTCACTTTAGTCAGGAAATACCAGTGGTCCAGTCCATGCTGAAATGTCCTCTCAGGATCCTAAATGCTTTCAGAGAACACATTTTTATGTCTCTTCTCCTCCATCCTGTGCTTTTCCTCATTCCAGGATTTGTTTATTCCCTTAGTACTTACATTTCCACATAGCCATTCCAAGACGAGTTGTCATTAATTATTGGTTTTAGGGACCGTGGCTTAATGAAGATAAATGATCTGGCAGTTTCTGTAATATAAAGCCATTTGCACACTAGCAAATGGTGGGTCAGGCTGTTGAGTTTGCATTCAGTTCAGAGCATCCAGCCAGATGTTCCCACCATACGTCCTGTCATCAGAATTGTCACTAATCACCAGCCTCCTTAGTAGCTTCTCTAAACTCAGGCCAAGGACCGATGGACCACAGAAGGCAATTTTCCCCTAGAGATTATTTTTGTCAACATGGTTTAAAAATGCATTCAGCAAAGGACAGTGTAAGAAACAACTGCTTGTACTGCTCGGTGTGTGAAAAGATGGCATTTCTTCAGAGCAGCCAGTATGGCACTGCTCACTAGCAGCAGTCAGTGCTGGAGGACATATCAGTGGTTGTGCTCTCAGAAAGAAGTTGCTAATGCATCTCAGTATGGCCAAAAGGAGGTTGGGGAACAGGGTTTCTGTTGTTTTTTTTTTCAGGTGACAGTGATGGCCCAATCACCATGAGGGCATGTTCTTTCTGAGTATGTAGGTGCTGCCTTTGGAACAAAAGATTGAAAGGAAAAACAAACCAAAATCCCCTAGGGAATTCAGAGGAACAATGTAGGATTTTTTTTTTAATCAACATTTTTCAAGTAGTCAGAAAGGCTATGACAAAATGCAGCAGAAACATTTTATTTCCTTCTTTTACCCTCTTACCTAAGTCTCATACAGTTTCACTGAAATTTTAAACTAAAAAAACCAACATCCTAAGCCAGGAAAGGAGTACAACACAACAATTTCATCACAAAGAATTAAAGAAACAACTGCAAACAAGCTCATAAAGGTGAAGTTTCAAGGAATCTTATCTCTAGAACAGTCGTGCCAACTTAGTTTTTATATCCTCTTCTTCTCTCATATTCTCACTATTCTGCTTTGTTCTATCAATCTCTTTTTTCTCTACTACTCTGCTTTTGCATAATACTGAAATGAGGTCTTTTATTCTTTCTCTTCCTATCTTTTCTAAATAGAAGCAAACCTTATATTCAAAGAAGTGCAAATCTAGTTTTCCACCCAGTGGTGTCTGAGTGGATTTGAAACTCGAAGCAGAACAATTTATTGCATTCTGGCTAAATGATCTATGATAAGGAAGGAGCTTTGTGCCTTCCCTTGGAGAGCTGGTCTTTTGTGTGAAAAGCACAGAGGCAAACCAGTAAACCTGCATGTGGTACATATGGTATTTGGTGCTGTACGAGTCAATATGATTTCCCGCACTCTGTCATATGTCAAAACATTAGTAAAATAGAGGGTTAGCGATTTGCATTGTTATTCAGGTTAATTAAGGAAAGTACATAAGTCATCATCATTACTGGTTCATAATATAGCAATCAAAACATGATTGCAGCTTAGCCCTAACTCTTAGATGACTGAGCAGGGCCACTACAGCAGGACTGCGGAGAAACGCTGCATGACAAGAGGTTTGTAATGATTTACAGGGTGTTCCTTAATTGCACAATCAGTTGTTTGTTCCTGTTAATTGAGTTACCCTTCCAGTAATTACTCTTTGCAGTTCTTTATGCCACTGTACCACAAGCTTAACTTTTCATACGGCTACCTTAGCTCAGTTACTTCCCAGGAATTTTCTGCCTCATTGCACTAAATTAGAGTTGCCTATGGTTAACCAGGAATGATGGATTTACTTCCTATATGATTTCTTTATATATTGCACAGGTCTCTTTAAAGAATATGGCAGGGTGCAAAGGGGGATATAGCTGTTTTCTCCCATGTGCACTACATGAGGAGTCTTGATCTTTACTCCAGAAGTCACTGCTGCACCCATGGCCAGGATACAGTTCAAACCATCACCTGCCATATCCTCGACTTCTTCATGTCTATTTCTGTCACAGAGGAAAAAACAGCCTCTGTTTCATAGAATTCTAAACTAGTAAGAAATGTGTAAATAGTAAGTATATGACTACAAAACTGAGCAAGTAATATTTCATAAGCGTATAAACACAAATATGAAAGACAAAGAAGTCTGTACTACCAAGATGAATGGAAGGGATGATGGCTGTCTCACTGGCTACCAAAATTTGCAGACAAACTTGTATTTCTTCTATCACTCAAAAAATGTTAACTACCCTTTGTTGTCTGCTGCTCCTTATCTTCAAACTGTTTTATTGATGCTTTATGTTAGCCAATGTTTTATATATACAAAAACCACTGGTTTAACTTGGATGGTCATGAAGATCTTTTCTGTACTATGGGATATTGCAAACCCTTTCTTTGTTTTGGTTTGCACATATATCGAGGCATCTATTTAAACTTTCCATGATCCTTTCAGTCATCCACACCTATTTGTATTAGTTGTGAATTTTTTCTGTGCACAATTTTTTTTATGTTTCTGTTTTTAGGATTACCAGGTGCATACTAGTAATGATGACTCATATGTTTCATACACATTGATATTTCTGGTGCTTCTTCTTCTAAGAAAAGCAGATGGAGGTTAGCTAAATTTCACCAAGCTATATTTTACAAACAGGTAGGATGGGAGTATGAAATGATGTGCTGAGCTTCCCCCTCATTTTCAGCCCCTCTGTTGCTGCAGACCAAATATCAATAGCATATGTTTTATGTCAATGCTTTCTTGATTTTTATAGCCTTCAACAATAAACCAGCAGGCATTGGAATCTCAGTACTCTGCTGGGATTTTACACTGTTTAAACACAGTTAATTCTCAGCATCTTTTCTCCTCTCTGCTGTTTTGGTTTTTGTTAAAATCCATCAAGGATTAGAAATTCTTTTCTCCACAAATTCACCCACTCAAGGTATGGATCATCTGGATTAAACTGATGTGCAGAACAGCTACCATTTTGATTTGCCATCCAACTGGAATTTTGGGCAGTAATAATTGCTTATGGTTAAGCAGAAACAGATAGTGTGCGTGAAAGAGAGAAAAACACCTCTGCTACACCATCCTGAGAGGTTGCTTTCAAATAGCAAAACTATGCCATGATTCATTTCAAGTATGTGGTGGTTTTCAACTTTGATTCAGACTTTTTATTTTGTTGTAGTTCATCTTTAACTTCTCAAAAATATATGTCATTCTGAAGGAAAACACTTAAAGCAAAAAGATGCCCCAACATTATAAAAGTTACAAAATAATATTTTTAACAAATGTCCACACTAGGATTCAAAATCCTTTAAATATTTTCACTTTTTTCCTTCTGAAATAATTTTTTAAGTGTAACCTTACTTTATGTACTGTGTTGACCCTCTCTGAATGCCACCAAAACTGTTCTATCAGTCCCCTCCCCAGCTGCATTGGGTAGTGAAAACGTAATGAAAGGCTCATAGGTCGAGTCAAGGGCAGGGAGAGATCACCCACTGGTTGCTGTCATGGGTAAGACAGACTTGATTCAGGGAAAATTTGTTTATTACTAATCAAATCAGAGTAGGATAATAAGAAAAAAAAAGATAAATCTTAAAACATCTTCCCCCTACCGCTCCCTTCTTCCTAGGCTTAACTTCACTCTGGAATCCTCTACCTCCCTGCCCTCAACAGTGGTGCCTTGATCAGTTCATCACACATTATCTCTGCAGCATCTTCCTCCTCAGAGGGGATTCCTCACCTCTTCCCCTGCTCCAGCATGGGTCTCTCCCAGAAGAGACAGTCTTCCACAAAATTCTACAATGTGAGTTCTTCCCACATGCTGCAGCTCTTCAAAAACTGCTCCAGCATGAGTCTCCCATGGTATCACAAGTCCTACCAGCAAACCTACTCCAGCATGAGCTCCTGTCCTTCTGTGAGCCCGCAGATCCTACCAGAAGCCTGCTCCAGCACAGGCTTCCCACAGGGTCATAGCCTCCTTCAGGCACCCACTTGCTCTGGTGTGAGGTCCTCCAGAGGCTGAAGGTGGATCTCTGCTCCCCCACGGATCTCCATGGGCTGCAGGCAGCAGCCTGAGTCACCACGGGCTGCACCAGGGGCTGCAGGGGAACCTCTGCTCTGGCATCTGGAGCACTTTCTGCCCCTCCTCCTTCACTTGCCTTGGTATCTGCAGAGTTGCTCCTCTCACATATTCTCACTCTTCTCTTCAACTGCTCTGCCTTGGAGACGGCTGGCACTGGTTCTGTTGGATAGAGGGGAAACTTCTGGCAGCTTCTCACAGAAGTCACTCTGGCAAGCCCCCGGCTACCGAAGCCAATACAATTTGTAAATTTTTGTAAATTTAAACTACTCCAAGCCCAACAATCCTCCCCCAAAAAATCACTATAAAATGAGAGAAGAAAGATTGAAAAATGTATTTTAAGAGATTTTAAAAATAAGCTTCTTCATTGGCCATTCTTCATAGGACATTCAGTTTGGTAGTCAGAGGGAACTTGGGAAAGATGTTTTGATGTTCTGTACCAAACAAATGAGTCCTAGCCCTGACACTAGAAAGGTGAATAGAAAATACCCAATTAGACAGAGAACATTGTCCAGAGTGCTGTGTAGTTCCTGGAGTGCTTAACTATGGGGGTTTGGGGTCGTTCTGAAGGGGACTTTAGTTGCTGTTGACAAAAGAAACTTGAATTTAAGAGAGGACAAATAAAAATTGACTGCACCAGGTTCTTTTCCAGTAAGTTTAATTTCCTAATTCTTTGTAGGGTCATTCCCAAGAGCTGCCAAGGTGTGACTCATCTTTATTAGACACGGTGCCATCCAGCACTGTTCATCAATATCTTTCAACCATTCATTTCTCTCAGCCAGTGTCCCTTTTAAGAAGAACTCACAGCACTGGATTCAATTGCTTCAACTCTAGTGAAAAGCAAGCTCACATCAAATATGCTGAAAAGTATGTAACTTTTATCACAGAGCTAGTTAGGGGACTAGGATGGAGTCCCTCCCAACAGAAGTGAGTGGTCCTGTTGAGCCTTGGAGGATAGTTTAACCTACAGATCCATACTGAGTCAATATCTAAAGACTGCTACTAGGAACATGTCTTTTGAGCTTATTACTTTTCAGAAAAGCCTTTAAAAGGGGATTTTTTTTTTAATTCATGTCATTAAAAAGCTCATGTCAACTTTTTTTCAAGAACAATGATTTATGCTAATTGTCTGACCAAATTCTGTTCTGCAGTTCTGGTTGTGACTCAGAATATTTTACATCCTAGTCCGCTCTGCTATAATATCTGCATCAAAAGTAAATAAACACAGATAAGTCCTGCTCCAGAAATTGCTCTAATTCCTGTCATGGCTGATGATTTTTTTCCCTAAGCTCAGAGTTTGAGGACTGGCTGGAGGGATGTTAATCCTTTTGGTTCATTCTGGATAAAAAAAGTGTTTTCTAAATATAAAGTGATTTATTGTTATTCTTTTCATAAACGCAATGGAAAGAGAGAGAGGAACTAAGCAACGAGTAGTTCAAGAATACTAAGACTGATTTGGCACTATTCATTAAGGCTGTTGCATTATAAATGATCATGAAATGCACTATTTAGAATTCTAACAACCCCAGTAAAGGCGGCACATTTATTTTTAGAGCATTGTTAGGAACAATTGCTTGGTTTCCCTTATAAACAGCAGCAGCCTCAAGTAGAAATTAGCTGATGTGTAAACACAGTTGGGAGGTAAATGCGTCTGTGTTGGAGCGAATGAGTTGTATTGCATGGCTGATAAATATCAGCCAACAAACTACTTTATTCTCTGCTTCAACAAATCGTGCAGTAAATGTTCTGCTACTTGGTGTGATCAGATGACAGCCCTGGTGGATGTGCTGCAGGTGCCCTGAACATTGAGTCTCAGTTGTGGCTATCTTGCAGTTGTGTCTTCACCATCAAAACCACAGTACACAAAGTAACCACTCTGCCTAGCAGCAGCACTAGTGGAAATAGTCTTCAAATGAAAAAGATGAAGTCCAAAGGCTTCATTTCAGTACAGAACATCATCCATGAGGTCCTCAAGAAGACCTTCTGCTGCTGACATGATGGGGAAACTCAAGTGCTTACATTAGAAGAACTGCTCACGGAGTAACAAAAACTAGTGGGTAAATTACAAGCCTAAATTATGCAGATTAGAATTAATTTTGGATTATTATCACTTAATCATTTATAAAGTTAGCTTGGGCTCATTTCCAGTGTCTTCCCTTAATTCCCCCCTTTGTTTAAATTGGGAACTAGTATTCACTTTACTTCAGCACAGTATTGTTCTGGATCACCACACGTTTTCATAACAGCCTCTTTCCAGCTTCAAGGAGGCTTTCTTTTGGACACTATTAGCTTGCACACAGTATTATTCTTCTATGTATCTTTTTTAACCTGTGCTGGTTTTGATGAATTTACAAAAACTTCAAAGTCTATAGATACGTGTCTTAATGAAAAAGGGTCTCCTAAGACTATTTGCAAATTTGGAGTCTATGGTGCGCAAAGTTATTTATCATTGAGGTCATTGATTCCTCCTCAAGGTTTTATGATGTACATTCTACCTTGAAAAAGAAATCACTTTAACTAGGATGTAAATACATATCTGAATATGCAAAATTATTCTCAGTTTTTCATAGCTGTGGGCTGTGCTGTGTGGAGGACATTTAAAAAAACTTGCATTGAACATCAGGAGAAATTCTGATAGTAAAGCTTTTTGTTTATTTAACCATCTCCCAGATGAACAGGGCAGGGAAAATTGAGTCAGGAAAAGAAAATTTAAGCTCTGAAGAAAAGCAAACTCAAGATATTATTTTAAAACTTCCACTGTAAAACTGAAAAATGTAAACCACAGCTCTTCCCCCAAGCTGGTCACACTGAAATGTGTTCTGTCAGGGCCCACTGAAAAGGCTCAAAATGAAATTCATAAAATATTCATTTAGATGTTGACTTCAAAAGAAAGACTTGACTAAAATTGGCTTAATGTATAAATACAAAGGCATTTCAAATTGAAACACCTTTTTCATCCTTTAACGAGTGTCAAAGCAATTTTTCGGACAATATTAGCCCATTTTTAGCTTAAAAATCCATTCAAATTTTCTCTTCTGTCAAAAGTACAGTTACAATAAAACTGCATTTTAAAATGAAAATATCTTTTGAGAGAAAATTTTTAACTATGTCATGTCATGTCACACCACGTCACCTGACTCTTAATAGTCAGGTAATTTGGACAAAGACATTTTAGTGATCAAAAATGTCAGAAGTGATTCATGACTGTCAGAAATATCTAGTCTGAAATATGGGCTGAAGTATCACTTTTTCTTATGGGAATGTGGTGAAGATGTACAAATTGAGGCGATGTTCAGATGACCTTTTGATGTGGAAACGGATAAACAGATCAGTCAAACGCAAGAATAGTGTTTTGTGGTCTTTGGACCATTTGTGATCCACAGTTACATCTGAGACACACCTGTTGGCACCTGAAGAAATGCCACCATACATGTACATGCAATCTGTGGAAGCAACATGTCTACACTAGATCTTTTCTTCTAGAGAGCTTTGGTAGGACTTGGGAGTTCAAAAGCAGTTGAAAATCACTGGATTCAGCTGCTAAGAAAAGTTTCCTACTGGAGAGTTTCGAAGGGGGATTTTTTTTCCCCGCTTATGTTTTTTGAACCTCCTTCTATTACTGACATGTGGACTGTTCTTTTTTTTTGTAAATACAAACATCTCGTTCACAATGCTGCCAGTTAAGGCATTCCCTGTGTGTTTTTTTTTCCTGTTGCTGAAGATAACTTTCAACTACTTTTGGAAACATTGCTGCCATTTCCCTGCCAAAAGGGTCTGAAGGAAACATCTAGCCAGCAGAGATCCACCAACATCACCACTTAAGAAGGGTAAAACTGCCCCCCTCACCATGGTTTGCTTTCAGTGTTTGCTTGGCAGAATCCTTCTCTTCTATCCCCAGTTTTTTCAAGGAAATACTGTACACTGAAAAAAGGAAGCTTGCAATCTCATGGCTATCTGAAAGACAAGTGCTTCCTAAATCTCTCAGAATGATCTGTTTCAATTTTAGAGCTATGCAACTAGGGAGGGCTGCACTTCAATACATTCCCTCTATTAATCCTGCAGGGCAACACACAACTCCTGTGATTAATAAAAAGCATCATAAAAACATAGCTTGCTGCCTGCCCAAATCTATTAACCCTGTATGAAAGTCTACTACAGAGTCAAGGGGCCTTCATGGAGCTTTTAATTCTTGTAGCAGCTGTATCTTTACCCTCATTAAAATTACCCATATCTGCTTTTAATCAGGCTCTCCAGAGCTTCATAGGAAAGTTCGATTGCTGATTAGAGGGTAATGTTTGCCCATATTTCTCTTTTTTCTGTTCCTTAGATGCTCACTTGGAGGGTGAATGTCTTTTTGCACAGTCTGCTATTGCAAAGGGATTTAGAAATTATGAGTTGAGAGATTTTCTAGTTATGAAATTTCCAACCAGTTTGTAGGGGCAAACAAAGATGCATGATAACAACAACAAAAATAACAATAATAATAATAAAATAATTAGAATATAAAAACAAGTGATGCACAATACAATTGCTCTCCACTTACGAAACAATATTCAGAAAGTTCCTGAGCAGTGGCCCCTGGTCAGCTTTTCCCCTAGTTCATATACTGAGTATGACAGACAGGATCTCCTCTCAGTGTGTAAGGGAACCTGCCAATTCTCTCAAGCCAAGACAGGTGCAGAAGGACAGGGAGGATGATGGAAAAATGGAAAAACACCATTGAGATGCCCTTGATCCTAGTCAGCAATCATTCAAACCCATGTGCATTCAGTTAAGCAGACTTCTGCTGCATTTAGGGACATGATTTAGTGGTGGACTTGGCAGGGTTAGGCAAATGATTGGACTCAATATTAAAGGTAGTTCCAACTTAAATGATTCTGTGATTCTGTCTGAGTGTCATGTGCATTGGAGGAGGCTGCTATCCAGCTTGTGGCTGAGAGGGAAGCACTTTGCCTTTTCCAAGCCAGTAATTCTTCTTACATCTCAGGGGAATATGGGGTCCACAGCATGGCACACTGTGCTTTCCACTAGAGGAAGAGAGTAGTCAACTTTTGGGAGGATGGTTAATGGCAGGTTTTACCATAAGGCAGAAGCCTTACATGTGAGACAGAGGTGGAGGCTCTCAGTTGGGTTGTACACAGTTTGCTTTTTGATCTCTATTCCTCCCCTGTGTGTGGTTAAGTAGAGCTTTTCCAACTTTCCTCTAAAGGAGAGGTGCTGTTCTGCCATTGGAGAAACTTGATTGTTTCTGGTCCAACAAAGGAATCTGAGCTGCTCTATCAAGAAGACTGTTAGTGAAGCATTGTTTGACACCATTCATCCAAGAGATGTTGGCTGGAGCTACACTGAGAAAAGCATTTACTAATAGCAAAGAAAATAAAAAAAAACCCTGGGCAATGATTTTGTACTGAAGAAAGTAGAAAAATGTCTTTCTAGTTTAAGTTTCTTGAAGGTTGAGCAGTAAAGGATATATTTATAAACCACAGATTTTTCCCTCCTTTGGAGAATTAATTCCTACCTACCAGGAAATCGCCAGCAGGTTCAAGCAGTAGATGGCAAAGCCATCAACACAACAACTTATCAGGAGCCTGTGCTACAACACACAAATCTTAATGGAAAAGCTGAGCAGCTGCCAAAGAAAACAGCCTGAGGGAAGGGGGAACACACCGATGTTCACAACATCTGAATCATGGGCTGGAAGAGCAAAATTGTTTTGAAGCCTTTTGTTTTCTGATTTCAGATACAGATTTATAAAGGGGGCTAAAACAGTCCTCAGCCCTACAGGTACTGAATGTAAAGCACATTTATTCCTGTGTCATAGCTATGCTGCAACACAGTCTTATTGAGTACAGATCAGGACTTCCTTTTTTCGTCATGGCCTTTACTTTCTTCCTTCTTCCTTCTTAGTCACTTAGTTGAATCTTTCTTCTGTGGTTTTCTTCACCTTTGCTGGTGCTTTTTCTTAATTTTTTTCTTTCTTTCTTTTCTTTTTTTTTCCTTTTTTTTTTTTTTACCAGATCATAATTCCACTTCATTACAGTAATTCCTTTCTAATTGCCTTAGTATCTCTTGCAATATTTTTACAAGACCTAGTCATACATAGATGAGGGGCATATATGCCTATCAATACAACACCTTGAATTGAAAATGGAATCATAAGCAAAACAATATTTATGAAGAGGTTTTGCATTTGCTAGTAAATCTCTCTTGGTTTTTTGTCAAGAAAATAAAGCATCTTCAGACAAACTCAGATCTGTTTCAGGTGTGTTGCACTGCTACAGAACCTCCTGGAAACTGTTGGTTGGTTGGTTCCTTAACCTTTGTGCCAGGATTTCCTGTCATGCTTCATCCTCTAAAGGAGTTTGTTCAGACTGAATATACCACAGGCAATGTCGTGCTCCTTCTTTACGATACATTTAGATATTGGGAAAATGGTGTTTCAAACAACACAATTCAAAGAAGTCACTGGAATACAATATTTGCATTTGTCATAATCTGTTAAAATATTTTTAGTAATTATTATAACTTGATGAAAAGTTCTTTTGCATTTCACATCTATAATTTTCCTTAGCTTCATATTTGCCATTTATTTTCTTGGCCTTTCCTTTAAGTGTGTCCCCGTATTTCTTATCCTTCCTACAAACCCAGACAAAGACAATTTTCGTTTGTGACTAGAGGTTAGCAGAAACCTGATAGTCTTGGACACAATAAAGTATGTCCACTCCACAAGGGCCCTGACACAAGTCCAGCTTAAATATATGAGTGGGTTTAAAATAATTAGCCAAAATCATGATCTGTTGTTATAGTAACATGGCTAAAACTCAGACTTTACTAGGACTTATAGAGGTTCTGGAAAGAATGAAGTATTTAATCCATGCTTTATGCTCTAGAGACAGGGTACTAATTTTACTCTTTAGTACTGTGGAAGAAATTGTTGAAGAGATCGACATGGGGGAATACAGAATAATATGTTGTATCAGAGAAATTGAATGACTTTAGGAGCCTGAGGACCTCTGAGTCTTTCAGGCATTGCTACAGATACTTTTCAGCCCATAGGTGTAATTCACCAAAGATCACATGGACACATGAATATGTGGGCCTGAAAGAACCAAATGAAGAAGGCTCCATTGCCACTTCGGTGTGTCTGAAGGATTCAGAACAATTCCTATGTTGGCTGATAAAAGAAGTCATGCCAAAGGGAGCATGGTAACCTTACAATCATGGTAAGAAGTGAGAAGGACATGAGAAGTCTAACAGATGGGCTGACAAACTTGCTGCTGTCATAGTATCAATGATAATCTGAATGCATCACACAGCCTTGGGAATGTCAGTCAGGAGACATTTACTGGTCTGTACTCCTGGGCAGGGCTACATAGAGGAGGTGCTAAAAGGAATGTAGTTTCTCTTCTTTTCTTTTTTGGCCTTGGTCCAAAACATGAGCCTCCTGTTATCTAATACAGTTGTGGTGTGGGTAAACTGTAGTTTCAGTCTTGCTTGAAGACCCATCTCTGTGGAGTAAATTGTTTTATCTTCAGGTCCACCATTCTATCTGAGAACTTGTTAGGCTTATTTTTTTATATACTTGATTATGACTTATTTCAATTTAGAAATACAGCCACACTCTTTTGCAGGCTATGGTTTTATTCATAAGTCTTCCTGTTGACATCTTTTGGACCAAGCAGCTCTTTATTTTTGACCTTTTACCACGAATTACTTTGATCCAGACAGACTTGTATATTGGTGTTACAAGCAAATAAACAAACAAACAGAAAAAAATCAGGTCATTCCTTCACAAACAGAACAGCTCATAATTCCAGGGGACAGGTGCTGCTGCAGCTATAAACGTCTGTAATACACAAAGGAATATTCCTTACTTTTGCCATTATTACTGAAACAATTGCCTCCTATGTTAGAATAGTTAAGTCTCCTGGAAGGTGTTAGTTTTCATTACAGCATGACATGACTGATCAATTGTGACAGCAGCTAAAACTAAATGTCCAATTAACCTTCAAAAGTCAGTCTGTGGCTCAGCAGTATTTATTTTTTCACTATGCAGAGCCCTTCCACATCTCTCACCCATTTTAATGTGCTGCTGGGCCTCCAGCTACTCCAGACTAACCTATCTGAGCAGAAATATCACTTGTCATCTGTCTCCTTACCTGTTCTTGCTTCATTGGGGTGTATTGGTGTTTCCATGAACTTGAGAATTGTTCCAGTTTTCATTGAAGATCTTGCTGATTACAAGCCATGCAGCTTTAACCTGACTTGGTGAGGTCTGCAATCTTTGTTATTAGCTAAAGGTTGGCTCAATGGGTGATCCAAAGGTTGTCCTGTCTCTACACAGTATGGAAGTGGTCCCATGACCAAACCCCATGGGACTAGACTTCTCTTTGAACTCCTCCCAGATCCAGACTTGCTGACAATATGCAAAATCAAAGACAAACATTTTGACTCCGAAAGGCAATCTTGGTGATGAGTTTGTCTGGCAAATGTCTGCAGTGCTTGCATATCAAGGTGATAACAAATGCTGTCTTGTTAGGTGAGATCCTGACCCCCAAAGTATGTCTTCTGAGATAACAAAACCCTTTCCAAAGATTCATATCTAAAAGGACATTCCTCTGTTCAAGGCAGAGATTTTTAGAGTGAAAATGACATTTTGGAAGAGAGATTTTTTTCCACCCCAGGCTTTATTTAATAAATTGCTACAGAGAATTGAGAAATGGATCATATAACTCCCTGGATAAATCTTCTTTTCCACCTGGAGTCATCAATAGATAAGTATGTCATACACTTACTCTTTCCTCTTTCAGATGCAGTCGGAAGAAGACTTTGCAATGAGAACCAAATTCAGCACGTTTCATTCAGTCACCAGATGCTGGACATCAGCCTTTTAGAATGACTGAAAGCAATTGAGCAGTCAAGGCTGTTAAGTTTCAAATTGACAGGAGGTTTTGACATAAGATACGTCCTGAAGGAATTCAAGTGTCCAGGAGGTTTTTGTACTAAAAGAAGCATCTTGGCATGGCACCATGGTTAGAATTTTCATCTTGTATAGAGGGACATGGACAAGTGTTATGGGAAAAAGCATACCATTATGGTCTGCCTACAGTGTTGATATACCTTTCAGCATTGCAAAACATTTACATTGTCATTTTTGAGCTTTAGGGCAGAAATCTCAGGAATCAAGTACATCTTGCCAGAAAAGCATCCTCATTTCTAGCTGCTTTTATTCTTTTTTCTTGGTTTTGGTCTATTTTGTCAAGAACAAGCTCAGAAAAGCAAAGCCTATCAACTGCTTGCTAAATCACCTCTATCGTGCAGTCTATTTTAATTCATACACTGGCACTGCACACCCAGACTTATACTTTGAAGAATCTACTCTCATATTCTGGATGACAGAAAGATACTCCAGAGGCTGCAAAAAGGAAAGAGCTCAGGGCGCTCATTTCTCCTGTGGCTAAAGTACAAGATTCAATCATCAGTTTTAGAGTCTTTTTTCATTAACATTCTAAATTGCTTAGCACTGCATATTATAGATTATTTTTCATCTAAATCTCCTAAGAAAAATACTATTTTTTTATTATTATCCTGCATGAATATGCCTGGATTTCTGTCAACACCACCCTTCCTAAGAAATTTCGGCTCTATTTGTTAATGATCTTGATGCCTCATTGCTGCCTCTCTCAAAGTGCTGTGGTGACTGGGTTTCTTCTCATTGGTAGTTCTGACATTCAGAGTGATTTTCTGTGCTCTGTCTTCTACAGCCTGCCCCAAAGCTTGCTCATGCCTTCACTAAAGACACTCGTAACAGACGATGAGGTCAAGTAACCACAAGTGGAAAGGCCAAATATACCCTGCTACAGAAATGGGTGAGAAGGTGCCATCTACCTCTGAAATATTATTCTCTTGAGTTTTGATATCCTGAAGAGTTCAGATCTTTATAGTCATGTCCAGCAGTGGGACTGTTCCTTTCACCTTTTGCATAAACACTTATTGATGTATAAGAGATTAATACACAAATATTTGACGGGAGAGGATGTGACAGTTCAGAAGCAGATTTTCTTAAACTTTATAGTAGATTCTTCTGATTTAAGAGTCATGATGGTATCATCCCAGTCCCCTACTGTCACACTTTTGGACCTTCAATACAGCGAAGACTAGACCTTACCAGAGTCTAAGACAGCACCAGAGTCACATAAACACAAGATTTGTCTTATTTATGAAGTTTCAAACCCAGAAAACAGTTGAATCTGTAAGCCTGTGGCCTGGACATTAAAAGACCTACACATGGAGCAGAAGAATCATTATTTTCTGTAGCTATTAGTGCTGCTAACTTCTTTCAATCATCCAGCTGCTACCCCATAATTGTTTATTGACTCCCATAAGTTAATCCTCCCTAGGCACACCTGCTCTATCATTATCTGAAGTTCTTGCATGTTTAGATTGAAAATTGAAAACCCCTGCATAGATAGTGGAAAAGATAAGAAGGGCTACTTTTGAGGAAGAATTTTTCAAATTACTGTTTCTTACTGTAAGAAGTATATTTCTGTATCAAAAAAAAAAAAGGCAACACCATATCATTATGATGCACAGCCAGTAAATCTGATTAAAATGGAAAAAAACAAACTAAAAAAATCAAGCTATTTTCCCCCAGGTTTGTGAATAATTTAAAAACTTCTCCTTCCCACTCCCCCATTTACCTATGGATGAATAATGATCTCATTTAACATTTATCTGTTTCCTATAATTATCACTGGTGTGGTTTTTGGCCCCAAAAGCTTTGCTTACTTTCCATGACTGACTTACTCTTTTTTTTCCAAAGAAGCCAAAAAATGACAAGTAAAGAATAGTGAATAAAAATGGTGCAAATTCATGAAGCCTGTGAATCACAAGCATGCATTTCCATTACTACCCATCAGTTATTTGAATATAACCAGTAAGCAAAGACTGTGCTCCCTTGAGATAACAGCAAACGACACCTGAGATTTTGGTTCAGAATCATGTTAGTGAATATGTTTGTTTGTTATCAAATCCTGCTTGAGATCAGGAAGGATTTTAGTTGAGTATATTTTGATTTCTCCTTCCCTAAGGGGTGTATCATCATCATGGCTGGGCTTTGCGAACGAAGATTTGGGAAGACTCCATCCACATTTGTTACAGGCACGTTGGTGACCTATGAGGCCAATAGGAGACAGACATATCCGATTGCAAAAGGCACAGCAGAAAGACTCCTTAGATGGTGTATTCTGCAAAACACGGTTCTTTCCGCGTTGCCTTTTCTCCTCGAGAGTGATCCTGCGTGTGTTCTCAAAGGAGACAGCAGCATTATAGATGGTGTGTCTCCAGGCCTCCCAAATGGAGGCCAGAGCAGACCAGTTATGGTGATCAATATGGCCAAGGCTGAGATGTTGTTTCAGGGAGTCCTTGTATCTTTTCTTCGGGGCTCCTCTCTTGCGGCAGCCAGGGGCAAGTTCACCATAGAGCAGGATCTTCGGGAGGCGGTCTAAGGGGTGTATACGGTGTAAAGATTCACACTTCACCTTACTGCACACATCCTTCTATGCCCAGGTCTCAAGAGAAATAGGTAATGCCTATGTCTCTCTTTCTGGAAGTCTGTGGCCATACAGTCACCTTGCCAAGCCCAGGGTGGTACCTTGTGCCTTCTGTCCACATGGCTGCTGCACAACTTGCTGCAACACCAGATGTGATCAGGAAAGTCCTGAAGAGTCTATAGTCCAAAGAGTCAGAGCAGAAGAGACTAGGACACTTTATCTCAACTAGAAGCAGCAGCAGCCACTGGTTCTGTAGTCAATATTGTCTAAGGAGTAGATATCTTAGAACCCAATTACACCAATTAAGATATTTGATTCCCTTGGATTAGGTTAATAATAACAACCTAATTTTTAGTTTCTGTCACCTTTCACTGACGCATTAAATACAGTATGCTCTCTAGAGTGATGAGAACATTGCAAATTAATGCATTTCCTATTAAGGTGGGAATCATACACCACTGCAATGCTCTTCATTTCACTTTCTTATTCCCTGTTATATGTGACACATGGGATGTGTCTATACTTCATGCTAAATCCTGATTCAAGACCAAATTACATATATACCCATGATGTCCTTTTATACAATGTTTATAAAACCTTCATAACATTCTAGGGCCAGATAAAGTCCACAAGTCTGTCAGGAGTTAAAGACTTGGTCATGAGTTTGGATGAAGCGGATATGGGTGGTTGTTTTCTCCCACATGACACCCACTATTCAAACAGGTTACTTTGGATCTAGACATGCAGGTCAGTACTATCTTGCATGAATTCCTTGTATTGACTGTGCATGAACATAGTGTGTGTGGAGGAGAAGTTACTTCATGATAAGTGACGTCAGATGTCAATGCCACCTTGGTCTGCTCTAGAGTTGTTTCTGTCACCTTATAAGCCAGTTTAGAAGATCCATAGTTAGCACAGGCTAGACATGAAAATCATTATGAGAAATATATTGTAGAGATATGGTAAAACTAAGTCTTGTTTTCTTTTTAAATTCATATAATTTCCCTGCCTTTGGCAAATATCTAATATGTATCATCCCTGCACATAACTGGCTTCAATTTCCTGCAGTTTTGTCAGATGCTAAATTCAACAGTATGGGAGACCCTCCTGGTCCACTCACTTCCAAACCAACTACAAATGTAAAAAATAGAGCTGGGTTCAAACATTTTTGCTTTTCATGTGTTCAGGTGCAACCCTTTCCTGGGCCCTCTGAAATTATGCAGGACACCAAATGAGGGAATGGGGAGAGGAGGGGAGATGAGGCCCAATTGTGATGTTCAACTAATAATTAATTCTCTCTTATAATTTTTTAATTACATATGAGAGATTGCTACTTTAAGACAAAAAATAATAAACTTGACAGCTCTCCCTCACTCCACTGCTCTCTCGGGAGGTTGCTTGGCAACCCCAGAATGTGGTCGAGGGGAGGCTGTGGGAGTGAGGCACAGGAAGAGGAGTGGGTCTGGCACTTCTCCGTATGCCAGCAAGCCCATGGAGGATCCACCCTGTTGTATATGGGCAGCATAAGAACCACCCTGTGATGGAGTATATGGCTCTTTTAAAGATGCAGTAGGAATATTTGTCCTTTGAGCCAGTACAATTATGTACCTCTAATAGGAAAGTGCCTGGAGCGGTAGAAGCAATGAGGTTTCATTCCCAGCTTAAAGGTTTAAAAGACTTCCTGCTTAAGAGGGAAAAAGGAAGTGCAGTTGCTTCCCTGAGACACATTTCTGCATGGTATTATGTTTGCATAGGAAGAAACTGAAGGAGGCTTAGCCCTTGCTTTCTGACAGTCCAAGTTCAAGCACTACTCAACTGTTCTGTTGTTTCCTTTGCTGTGTCTATGGACTGTAAGATCCTTCTGCAGGTCCTCCTAACCTGATGTAGCAACACTACATGCCACTATATGCCATTATATAGGTCAAGTCATCTATCCCAGAGAAGCTGCTTTCCAGAGTACTCCAAAGCCTTCTTTTCAATACTATCACACTGCTGGTGGCCTTGGCATTAAAAAAGGAACAAAAGAGTGCATCTAGCATAACTACAATGCAGTTGCAGGTCTATTCTCATATTTTCTGCTCTAAGATAACATTAGGCCCATGATAATGTTTTCAGAATATTTGAGATCCTTCTGAACAGGTATCAGTGTGTGTATCCAGGGAGCAAACACAGCAGAGCTTGTTACTATTAGTATGGTAATAGTTTTAATAGCATTTATTTTGCAGGCGGATATGAGAAGCTGCCAGTCTCTGTGTTGGTGTACAGCAACATGAAGTAAAAGAGCTGCTGTATTCCCTCCTGTGAGGTGCTGGGCACACACACATGACCCGATATTGTGCTTCAAGTGAAGGGATAAATTCAACTTCTAGCTGGGGACCAGTGGCTTTCTAAAACAAACTGACATGAGCATGCACAGCACATCTGTCACATTTATAATTTGTCCCTCCCCGCTTATAAAACAAAACTGTTTTTCAGGCCAATTTCTGTTTCCCTCACCAAATCTTGACTTTCTATGAGATGCCATAAACCATTGAAATGATTCTTATGTACTGTCATTCATGAAGGATGGGTCCCACCGGTGCGGCTGCTAAAACAACAATGCATCATCTGTCTTAGCTGAGATAAGATAGATTATAACTTAGATACCCCTCTCCTCAGCACATATCTCTAGTGCTGCTGACAACACTGCATCACACAGAGGAGATAATGTCTACCCGCCTGTAGCAACATGCTTTTGCCCTTGACCTTTTGAAGTCATGTATCACACTCTCCCCGTGTCAAAACATCAGGCAAAGAGGGCAAGTCCTGTGGTCCCAAGGCCTTCCATGCACAGGAGTGTTGTGTACAGGAGGAGCTGATGGCTGGATCTCAGCCTGGACAGAGCAAAGTACTAACCCACATACAGTGTCAAATCATCAGTCAGCCCATGCATGAGGTAGATGCTCACCTCTTTTTATCAAGGCAGTTTGTTGAATGCCTCAACAGCACTAAGGTGTTGACAGTCAACCATAGTGCCTTAGAAGGGAAGCCAAAGAGAGCAGGATGGTGGCCAAAAGAGTGTATGGCTGGCATCCTTTGGAGGAGGAGATCAGAACTGCCTAACTTCTTGGTATAAACGTTACGAGGTTCCAGCTTATTCACTGCATGGTTTTGGTCCTTCAAGTTCTGGATGGGCCACCTGAAAGTTAATGCATATGAATAAGAATTGCCACAATATTAATGAACTTACAGTTAAATCAGGTGGACAGCTTGAAGAGAAATATATTAATTTTTTACTGTGTTTGGTATATCAACCCTTGTCTTGGAAAAGTAGATAGTCATCTATCTAGGCTATCTATCTATTTTTCTGTTCTGTCTGGTAACAGAAAAATTTCTGCTACCTCCCTGACAAAACCCTGGAAAGCCTTGTGGCTGCTGTACTGGGAAGTCCTGAGATCTGTGGGGTGGCGGCTTCTGGTGAGAGACAGAAGTGACCCACTCCAGCAAAAGAATTTGCATCCCCTGATTGCCTCTACCTTACTGGAAGGAACAACAAAAAATTAATTAATCAATTAAGCATGATTTTCCATGACTCTCTTGTCAGCTATCTACCCTAATTCTGTCTCTTGCATTTTATTTCCCTTTCCTGTAGCAGTCTGGGCCCAACCTCTTAAGTCTGTTGGGAGCACAATTTAATGTTGTCTCCACTGCTGGGAAGCTTTTAACTGACTCCATCCCTTGTGTAGAACTGCATCTTCCACAGTCTAATTGACCTAGGTTAGGAGTTTATCCTCTGTGGAACAAACTATGGGGTCAGAGGGAGATTGTGTGACTTGCCCTAGCTGTTACAATCAGTATCATTCTAAATGGGCCAGATGTCCTTTCCTTTATAGAGTTTCCCTCCATTGCTGAATCTGTGAATTCTGACAAGAACTCAGCAAAGTCCTTTGCCATGTCTCTAGCTCAGCTTCACAAAAACAAATTACTGGAAATCATTTTTTCTTTTTTTTTTTCCAAATAAAATTTGTCACCAATCATTTAAAATCACAGAACTAATTTCTGATGTAGCCTAAATAGTCTATCCTAATAACAACCAGCTTTGACTCCTTCTAGGAAATGCTGTTTATCATGGGACTTGCATGGCTCCAATGGATTTCTCATACTTAGAGGTTACAAACAATTGCAGATGTTACTTCTGTTTTTCATGTACCTCCTAAAGGCTATTCCAAACATCTTGTTGCAAAAATTTCTTTTTTTTAAAACTGCCTAAAGTCATTTTAAATGACCCTGTTACCCCAGAGTATTCACTGGGATTAGCTATTAAGAGCATTTCTTTCCACCTTCTCCAAATGAACCTTCTTCCCACATGTTTTCACCATTCAGTAATACCAGCTGCTTCCTATACATGAAAACCCATTTGCAGTAATTAGATAAAATTACTTACACCTGCTCAGCAACACTGCATTTTTATCGGCAGTAAGTAAGTGACATTTTCTCCAAAGAGTACATTCTAAATGAGAATGGGTTCTGAGATGTTTCTCTCTCTTTGCCCTCTTCTCATTCTCTCCCAATTCCACTTATTGTCTGTGGCCTTTTAACAATCACCCAGTAATTATTTTTTAGAACTAAGTCCAGGAGAGTGCTGAGATGATAGGTCACCAGCTTTTGTGTGGGCACAAGTACATTAAGCTGAGTTTAATGATGAGTGTGGGAGGCACCTGCTATGGCAGTAGGCATGGCACAATTTCAGTCCTGCATCTGCACACTGTGCATAGCTGTGTCATTCAGTGCCGACAGCAAGTAGAATGATTCATGCCCAAACTGTGCAAAGAAAATTATTCTCCTGCACAGATAGGACGTATCTCCTCAGCACTAATTTTTTTTTTCTGGAGCACTAGAATGTGAAGGGTGTTTAAGCAATATAATACCTGAAGTTGCAGGTAGCAAAAAATTAAAACTCAAATAATAATAAACTGAGTTTCCAGATATACCAGCTGGAATCAAACCATACACAGCCCATTAAGTGTTTACATAAATTTCATAACCACTTAATCTTTCACTGGAAAGCATCGATTTCCATTAAATCTGGTGGGAGCTTCTGGAAGAATGATGCTCACAGAGACCCTTTTAAAATAACAGCTGAACATATTGGGAACTTTCACACATTTTTTCCCCACAACAACCATGACTAGGTTGGGAAATACTTCTATTCCCATTTACTAGATGAGGAATTTTACAGAGTTATTCCTTCCTTTGTCTAAGGTTGCATAAGTTCCTGGATGCCGAAACATGGCTTTCTCATATCCCATTCTCATAACAAAACGACTGGGTTAGTCAGTGGTTGATTTGAATCTCTTTCCAACCATTCCTTTTTAAATAGGCAAGACAGTATCTCTGCAATGTCTCCATTGGATTGTACACAATAAAACTAGCAGCATATTATGTAATAACTGTCCATACCAACACTTTCCATTTTTTTCTCCTTCCCTTTCTGTGTAATGGGTTACAGCTCTTCATATCCTAAGCCAGGATAACAGGAAAACCTATTAAGTCCTAAGCAGAAAACCAAACCTATTTCTGCCCCCAACTTTGCATTTTGTACCTGCATAAAAACCAACTGCTGCTGGTGTCAGATATGGCATGACTGTGTGTTCAGGTTTTCAAAGGCAACACAAAGAGACTAATCCTTCACTGATTTTTCTCTTAGCCTCTCTCTAGTCTGATATCTTTCTTATGTGCCATATCCATACATATTCACGTTACAGGGTTTTTTATCCATTAAAAAGTTTGAAATTTCTAAACTTCATTTCTAGGGTAACAAGGAGTTTTGTCCATGCAGGGAGAGCATCAATTCTGTTACTGATGTAGAGGAATATTACAACCACAATGTATCCCATATCTATTAAAAAAATGAAACACCCCCCCCCCAAAAAAAAACCCCAAACCATTCTCTAATTAAAAATAACAGAATGCTATAAGGTTTGTCTAGTTTCAATTTTTGTCACCATTTTCACTAAAGTATATGTCTCTCTGTTTCTTCTTTCATTTTGTATACTATTAAAAATGAATCAGCACACAATTTGCTGACTAATCTACTCCAGAAAATTACAATCTGGAGTCTAGCAGTAGAGCAAGTTCCAGGAGCTGCCTTTTGGAGCCACCATAAGGCTATTCCAGGCTACAGTGGAAGGTATCTTTTTGATAAGGCTGGTAATGATTTCCTTGCAAAACCAGGCCAGCAAGACCTACAGAAAGACCAGATTTTTTCAAAATGTTTAAAGGATCCGATCTTCTGCTATTAGTCATAATAGTTTTGGGACCTTCCACAGGGCCTGTTCCATGTGCCTGGTATGAGTGTGGGAAGTTGTTATTGACTTTGCTGGGAAATAATGAGCCTTCTTTAGGCCATCTGAGAAATTTGCTCATAATATCTTTTTCTACTTGTTTTTTTTTTTGTGTTACTTTAATAGATTTGGTGTTTACCCACAGAGGGGACAGGTACTACAGAGACAAAGTACATGCCATAAGCATTCAGTACAAAAAAATCCAATTACAACTGTAATATAATCAGCAATAAGGTCCTTAATTATTGTTATTGAACCTTGCAGCTGTAACAGGTTTTCTTTCATTTTCTGCATTCCCTTCAACAGTTTCAACATTTTCTTTTGATATTTCTTTTCTGTGTAGAATATAACAACAAATAATTACAAAGCTTTTCTTCTGGATGACAAAAAAAATAAAATAAAATAAATCCTGAGATGCTATACCCAGAAACAGAGAAATATAAAGAGCAAAAAAATTAATTTTCAAATATTAAGTTCCCTGGGCACAACCCTGACTCGGAAATAGAAGTCAAGTTACTGAGAGGAATCTGTTTTTCTTTGTGCTTGAATTTGTTTATTTTGCTTTTGGGATCTTTCAGTTAATGCCTCTGGGAGCTGAACTGGCATACTCTGAATTTAAAAGAAATGCAATAAAAACAATTTAGCACCTTTCCCCTGTGTCTTCATTTGTTATTTTCTACTCATAGGAGAGAATAAATTGTTAATGTATATATATTTAACTGATAATATTTATATGCATATATACACACACGGTGGAATATTTTGTTGTTTGTTGGTTTTGTGGTTTTTTGGGTTTTTTTGGTTTTTTTTACAGAGTCACGATTTGCTACACTAGAAGCAAAAACTTTGTCTCTAACAGGACGAGCTATTTCCTAAGAAATAGAATTCGCTGAAATAAGTTCTGGATGCTACTATATTCAACCAACAGCAACTATTGCCTATGTAATTTCTCTGTTTTCAGCACCATCAAACTCTGATCTTGTAGCATTTTATGGTTTATGGAAATCAAAGTTAGAGAGCTGTTGTGGGGAGGAGTCACCCCTAGTGAGAATAGGAACTCAGATTCTGTGTTAAAAATCAAATCTATAAAAATCTTACTCTATCTGTACTTTATACTGATTTGTACGTCTAGTAGATCAAATGTCCGTAAAAGGTCCTCTCCTTCTTTCTCATAAGGGCTGAACAACAATACATCACACTGCAATGTTTCACTGGCAGGTCAGAACTTGTCCTACTACTATAATCACAACACATGAACATGATCAAGTCTAGCTGTATAGTATTCCTAAAGACATCTCTTACAGCTGAATAGTCTTTTTAACTAACATGGGAACTATTGGGTTGCTGTGCTCCAATAATGGACGTTTTATCCTGGAAAAAGTTTGTGCAAAATATTGAGGAACAGTATTTTAGAGGAACAATTCAATATATAGCTCAAAGAGCTACATCAGTAAATAATAGACACAGTTGTCCCTAATTAACCCAAGTCCTCTCCTTTGATTGGATAGGAGCTGAATCAGAGAGTCCAGGTATATGAGGCAATTCAAATCACTTAGAACTTTTCTTAAATTATGTACCATGCATCCTCAGGACTGTTCTTACGTCTTTACAGACCAGCAAATTGTACTTTTTGTTATATTAAGTAACTTAGCTGGGTACAAAAGATTTAAACACAACTTCTGGCTTTTCTATTAGCTCCTGGCATGAAGCCAGTTAATCACCGTGCCACTGTGTTTCAGGAAATAGAGGTATGGGGATTTGCTGTCACAAACTGGGATAAAAGATGCATCTTATGGCTTAGTAAAATACCCAGTGGACTGGGAAATGCTCTTGCCTGTTTATACTGGTAATGATTGCACACGACACAGTTAATGTTTTACGTTTTGCTATCCCTGGTAATGTCTGCAGCACCATATTAATTGTTTCTATTTAAAACAATAGCAACAGATAGCTTAGGCCAAGCCATGTGAGCTGGAATGAAAACAGCTGTTTAAATCCAGTGATCTGAACCCATAGAACTGACAGACAATCTTATTCAAACTCTTATTCAGCTAAGATAACCATACCATAGTAGTTACCCTGCAAACCTTTACTGAGCACCTGTCTGTTTTAAAGACTTTGTACTCCCAGAAAACTTATATCTTTTTGGTTATATGAGCTTCAGCTCAAAAGATTGGTCAAGAAGACAGAAGACTGATAAGTATATTTATACAGCAAATCCAGAGGCTGAAGAAACCAAACCAGCCTGCATAAAAGCATATTATTAGGCTAACTCTGTGCATGTGCATACTCCAGAGTGTGTATTTCTTCTTAAAAGAGGATCTTATGGGATTTATTAAATGACTGATAGCATTTCATTGTATTTTCTGAAAAAGCAGGACTGTGTTCCTCCATGGCTGAGGAAAACCTAAATGGGGAGCTGAGAAGCTGTGAAGGGACTATAATTAAACATCCAGTGGCTTAGCTTTGCTGATTAATTTATTTAACTTCCTTAATATGCAAAGTTGAAAATAGCTATGGATTTTTTAGAACATTCAGTGTCCAGGTGGGCTAGGAGAACAGAGCACCAAAACTTTAAGAGCCTGTAGTAATCCTGCCTATTGTGTGTTGTTGAATGTACCTTTTTTGGTACCTTTTGATGTAATTTGGCACTGCATTTCCAGCACTGTGTTTCAGTTCACCCACAGAGTGATATTGTGATGCCTGTCTTGTGTGAATAATGCACACAAAGTAAAGTACCTTTTGTGTTATCCCTCTCCACGTGACATGAGGACACTGAGAATGATAACAGTGGTAAAAGAGTTATAAACCAATTTACTTTTCTACTTCATTTCTTAGAACCTCACAAGTCTACATGCGATCAAGTATGTAATAATGTATAACTTGCCACACGCAAACCTAAAAATCTTCCAGAAATTATACATTAATAAATAAAATAAACCAGTGCCAGGAGGGTGTGGAGTGAGAGGTGATGAGAGCATGAATTAAGAAAAGGAAATCACATCGGATTTCCTCAGAGTTAATGTCTCAGAAAATGAAAATATGACCTTTGCTGGAAGCTATAATAAAAAGCTTAAGAAATCAGAGTGCCAAATCAAGTGCCTTTGAGCAAGAACAGGGGGAGGCAGGGTTACTGTGCTAAACTTACGCCAGCCTGCTTCCAGGGAAATTGTACTTTCTTTTTCATCACCTCTTAGTCACAACTAAAACTGAAGACACGCTCCCATTGTTTGGAACAGAGCACGGAGGAATGATTATCTTCATGTTCTTGTGAAAAAAAACTAAGCCATTTGCAGTGCAGGGTATATCATCTTCCTTTGTGTTTAAAAACATGGGGGAGAGGGGGAATATGGTTACCATGAGGAAAAGGCTGAAGTACTTAACACCATCTTTGTCTCAGTTTTCAACAATAAGGCAGGTGTCCTCAGGACAACTGGCATCCTGAGCTGGTAGACAGGGACAGGGAGCCAAATACCCCCCTGTAATCCAGGAGGAAGCAGTTAGTGACCTCTTCATATGTCATGACCCAGAGTGTGCCCAGGTGGCCAAGAAGGCCAATGGCATCCTGGCCTGTATCAGGAACAGTGTGGCCAGCAGCACTGGGGAAGTGATTCTTCCCCTGTGCTCGGCACTGGTGAGGCCACACCTCAAGTGCTGTGTCCAGTTCTGGGCCCCTCAGTTCAGGAAGGATATTGAGGTCCTGGAGCAGGTCCAGAGAAGGTCAGTGAGGCTGGTGAAGGGTCTGGAGCAGAAGTCCTATGAGGAGAGGCTGAGGAAGCTGGGGCTGTTCAGCCTGGAGAAGAGGAGGCTCAGGGGAGACCTCATCACTCTCTACAACTCCCTGACAGGAGGTTGCATCCGGGTGGGGGTCGGTCTGTTCTCCCAGGCAACCAGCAATAGGACACGAGGACACAGTCTTAAGCTGCACCAGGGGGAGGTTTAGGTAGGACATTAGGAAGAAGAACTTCACAGAAGAGTGAAGGGACTGTGCAGGGAGGTGGTACATCACTGTCCCAGTCTTTAAGAAAAGACTGGACCATGGTGTAGTTGACACAGTAGTATTTGGTTATAGGTTGAACTCGACGATCTCAGAGGTCTTTTCCAACCTATTTGATCCTGTGAAAAAAACCCTTCCGAATGAAGATGTTGCTTAGTAGTTTGAATGATGGGTACAGGGTGACAAAGCAGCTAACAATGTGGTAATCTGGTTTATCACCTCTAACAAATTCAAGATAATATCTAGATGACATTTTTGTGTGATGGATGCACAAAGGTTGGTTTCAATCCTGCACCTAGTAAAACCTTCCAGATGTTCTAGTCTCTCTGCTTTTTAGAAAAGGTGATAAAATTATGAAGAGAGTGTAGGAAATAATTTCAGAGATGAATGAGGAATCTTGTGGGCAGACAGTCAAAGGAAACAGCCTATTTAGTTTGTGAAATGTATGATGGAGAAGTACCTTGTTTACAAGAAGTGAACAATTTTGTGAGAAGAAAATATCAGGTAATAAAAAGCTCTTTGTTCTGGTGGAGAACAACTAATAACTGTAAAGACATTCAGTGAGAATCAAGGTCTGAACATTTTTCAGTGATGGTGGTAAAATACTGAAATAACTGTAAAAGCACCAGGAGGTTTTCCATTTCTAGGGGACTTCAGTATTGTGGTTGCTGCTGCCAAGGACTGGCTTTAACAGCCTGTCACAAGTTCTGTGAAATGTTTTAAGACTGCTGTGGTCATACTACATGAGTTAATGGTCCCTCCAGGCTTCAGAGTCTATCAACCTATTAATTAGCAACTAATTAGCAGCTGGTAGCAATAATAGGCTATTATCTTGTAGCAAATCATCCAGTTGAAGCACAAGTAATACACACACTGGCACCTTATATGACTGAGTAATACTCGTTTTTAACAGCCTTACTTCTGCTATTTAAAATGAAGTGACATAGATCCTCTGAGATATACAGATGAATAAACAGATTTAGCCACATAGTAGAGTTACCTTAACCTTAGGGCACCTCCCCCATCCCTGTTTTTTCTTCAAGTTCTAGAATAGATGTGAAGGAAAAAAGCAATGCATAGTCTTTCCATTAGAAAGTTTTCGGGTTCTTTTTTGAAATGCAAAGTCCACTTTAGTACCTTAAAATTAGTAATAATCATAAGAGGATATGAACCATGCAACATCTACATTTAAGCAAACATTTTAATTTTGCCATGTTATCTTTTGTAACCTAAAAGACTTCTAGGTTTATTGTAACTTAAAAACTAGGCTAAAATTTTGAGTTCACATGTTTTCCTTGGAAACATTAGCAAAAACCCACTTATTTCAGTTTCTCAAAATTCTATGGGGTAGAACACCATATTGTTCATCCACAACTGATAGCACTTTCTTTCTGTTTGCTTTCCTTAATTCAAGTAATCTTCTTCATACATCCTGTCAATTGTCATCCTGGAAATCTAGGAACTGAGCTAGAAAAAGAAATCTTATCTTAGGCTACTCCCAAAATCTACCTCCTGTACTCTTTCCTTTGTCAAAAGGAAGATAGAAATTTCTCAAAAGAATCACCCCAAAAACCCCATGCTAGGTTGTGCTCTGGACAGTAAAAACAGATTAATATTATCTTTGTGAATGCCTACATTAACAGTCACTTTTTCTGTCTGTAGAAAGCAGCACTAATATTTTCCTCACTGTCAGCAATAACTCCTCACTCACCAAGAGACTTTATTAACAGACTTTAAGGCAGGTGTCATCCAGAAGCATCAAAGTAAATCCACAGTACAGACGTACATTCATTAGTCTCCAGATTTTTTTTTATTTATTGTGCTTTTTTGATTCTGCATTTGTGGTCTAAATATTCCTACCACAAAACCTGGGGTTTGTATACACAATAACTCTGAATTGTGTATGTGGACTAAGCCAGACATATTGATGCACATTCCTCATTTATTCTGTGCACCAACCTTTTTCTGTATGAAAAAGGAAAGAAACAATGAAGAGATAAGAAACAGAAGTATTTTGTTTTGGGTCTTGGACCTATTGCTTTCTTATAGATATTACAGATAATATACCTTTGCAATTCTCTTGTTAGTATGAAGAGGAAGAGTAAAAACTAAAAAAAAAATCCATTATAGGGGCCACAGAAAGACTTATAAAGAGATTAAAACACAACAGAAAAAATACTGAGCACAAGGAGGGTTGCTTCAGGTCATACAAGGTCTTTGACCTACAGCAATAGTGACAAAGTACTTAGAAATCCTCTTTGGTGGGAAGTGCTTCAGATCTCTCATATTAGTTACCAGGGAGATATGGCAGAAGTTTATTGCTTTATCCCATGTAGTTTTAAATATGTCAGACAACATAGAAGAATCAGAATTCCTCAGAATATATTGCCTTTCCTATGAATTCAAACTTGTAAGTTCTAGGAGCCTCCATGATCTCTATGGTTAGACAAAGGAGGTTTAGTCATTTTGGTGATTTCTTGGCTGCTTGTACAGGTTTTTCAACTTCTTCCAAGTCCATTAGACAGCAAAGAGAATAGGTAGTTGCTTTAGTTGTGTGATCTGCCTGTCAGGCTTTTTACTGGATTTGCCCATGACATATCCATAATGAAGACTTCAATTTCTTCTTTGTTGTCTGAAAAGAAAAAAAAACAAACATGAACAACCTCAATGCATAGTCTTTTATTAATCCATATTCTACTCATACGTGGAAGTAAGGTTCTAATTAAAGGCTCTAGGCAGTCCTGACTGTGTCCATATTAATGCTCCTACTGAACCTGCTGTTTTTCATTTTATAGTTAGAGAGTAAAGTGAGATGTGGGAGGAAAAAAAGCAGTGTAGAATGAGGTGTTTCATTTCTCTTAGATAAGGGCTGAATAAAGGAAAAGAGAATAGTTTAAAAACAAAAGACATGGAAGAAATGAAGAGAGAGATGAAAAAGTAAACATAAAGTGACAACAAAGAAGCAAATGTATTATTACTGCGTGTTCATTTTTAGTATGTGTAGTTGCCATCATCAGTGTGACTTAAGGAAGATGAAAGCCAGATTTCTAACTTTGGCTAGGAAAGATTGCCTTACACTGCTGTTAATACCAGTAGAGTTCAGTTTCCGTTGTGCTGAAAAACAGTGTGAGGGAAATACAAAGAGTGAAATTCTGAAAAAAACCAACACGCATTGCAACCTCACAAAATTAATTGCTGCACAGCATGGAAATCTTAGGGTAGAATATCGAGGAGATAGACTAGGGAGATACCAAGTTTGTGAACACAATTACTCCAGGGTCAAAATGTCAGAGCCTATTGCACTAAAATAAAAATTTCATTGGTTATGACAAATACTCACCAATTGAATCAGAAATATTCTATTATTCTACTGTACAAACATTACATTCATTTCATCACTCAAATGTATCATCACTGCCCTTGTTTACATAGCTTGTTTTAGGTAGAATGGGATTTTTTTTTTCCAAAATATAAAGCACTACAGACTTATTAAATCCTAGCTATAAACTCTTTCTCAAAGAATAAAAACAAGCTGTTTTGAAAGACTTAAATGGCTGTTGGCTCACCACAGGTGATTTGTAGGGAGCAAGGGAACATGCACAGAATGTGGTATTGCGCAGAGAGCAGCACCTGGTTCTGCAGCTGAGCCAAGGTTGGGTGGCTGGGAGCTGTAGATCACACTCTAGTGAGAGCTGGGCAGGACCAGGCAGACTCTTCTGCTTCCTCCGAAAATTTCATGGTAATTTCAGCGGCGAGGGTTACCTGAGCAATGGCCTTGCTATCTGTTCATGAGTCACTATTTCCCTGAAAGTATGAACAGTCATTTCTATTTGTGCAACACTTCATTAATCCTAGTAAATACATCATTTTGATTATTTATTGTTACAGCAGTGGCTGGTGGCTGGAAACCATGGAGGTTGCTATTTCAAAGCAGGCAACATAAACTTATACAATGAGAGAGAAGGTCTGCACTATTTCTGCCTACTTCCCACTAGCCAAGACAGCACAAGCTTTGGATGGCATGACAGGGAATAGGCCATTTTCTGACTTTCAATCATATTATGATTTCATCTGGCTCTGATTCACTTCTCTTCCTGTAATGCAAAAGGTAGTAAAGAACACAAGAAGAGCCATTCCCAAGGTCAAACTATAAATCCAGGACAGACTTTGGAATAGCAAGTAGCCTCCAGCCTGCTGATTTGTGCTCACAAAGCAAGACTGTGCAGGACATTTATATTTTCCTTTCATCATGAGCTTCCTAGAATATTCAGTTTCCTGCCCATGCAGAGTTGTATATCATAATGAAGAGACTTTGTGTGGTTACCGTCAATTTTGTCAAGCGTCAACAGCTGTCTGAGCACACATGGATTCCCATGATTGAGTAATCTCTGTGAGGAGTGTGGTAGATGGTACGCCTCTGGCACTGAGATACAAGCAGGCTCTTTTCCCCCACTTTGTGTTCTTTCTGTAGACTTAGCAATTAAAAACTTGAACTACAGAGATAGATAAGGAGATAATTTATCCAATTACCTTACATTCTAAAGTGTCATCATTATGTACAATATAAATGGAAATTGTTAATATAATTTAATATTCAGTTGATTTGGCCTTAGGAATATAATAAATTTCCTTTGATCATGAAAAGCTATGCCCCTTTACGTGAACATGTGCATTAGAATAAATCAAATTGTATTATGTGAAAGCTACGTAAGATATACAGCACCACATCAACAGGCTTTGGGAAAGCCATTTTTAATTCTTGTTATTTCCGAGGCATAGGGGGTGACACACCCCTATTTTCAGTCCTTGCCTGTCATTTATCTGCACTGCTTGCACTAAGACTTGGTGCTCTTCTCTACAAGATGGAATAATAATGCTGGTGGATCCAGAGCCTTAATGAATCTAGAAGTCCTTTGGAGCCTCTTGGATGAGAGAGACCACAGAAATTCAAAGTGTTGTTAAAAAATCCCCTCTCACCTGCACCACTGGGCAGATCATCTGAAAAGCCTTTTTTTCCCCTCCCAATCTGCTGTAGACTAAGTGACTGAGCCAGAACTTTCAAAGGGTGGAGTCAGCAGGTAAAAGAACTAGAGAAGGTTTTTGCAGTCAGCTTGAAGAAAGGAAAGTGCCCTACTAGCTCAGCAGCCTTTGCAGCCTCTTCAAAGAAGGGCAGGAGTCATCTCAGGCACACGGATGGGTCCCTATCCACCCAACTAGTGCAGTATCAAGAGAGAACTACAGAAGGATGAGTCAGGAAGGGCCTTTGGAAGAGACAAGTAAGAGCAATGAGTAAGGACTAGAGGCTGGTGGGGAAGGCAGAAGTGTTACAAAAGGATTTGTGACACTGTCAGCCACAGGCTCTCTCTCCCCCAAGAACAAAAAAAGAGAGAGAGAGAGAAAACAAAGAGGCAACACCCCTCTCCCAAAATCCATGGGCAACTCTTGCCTTGGATGCTCACTGTTTTCTTCCAGTGGGCAGGTGACATTACATGGGTTGTGCACTTCTTCCTGAACAGAGCACATAAACCATAACCTCCTGAGAAAACCTTTACCTATCAAGGCATGTGCAACTCCCCCTCCAGAAACAGTGGGGAAATGAGTCATCTGCCCTGCATGCAAGAAGGAACTGATTTTCCGGTGAGTGATGAAGGCGGTCAGGTCACTGTGCTAAGGAATCTCAGTTTTAAAGCTTCAAAGTGTATTAATCTTATAAGTTGGTTTATGCTATATTATTTCCTGATCACGTAATAGGTTGTGATATGCTCTTGCTAGAGTTAGTCAACAGCTTATTAATAGATTCCATGGGTCAGATATCGCTTCAATATATATAAAACTTGACTAATTCACATGAAAGCAATGACAATAAAGCATCCAACCTATAGCAAATTAGCTGCAATTAGAATCAGGGCTTTTCTGTTTGTTTGTTCTCTGAAGGATAGTTAAAACTTTCAGAACAGAGATAAACATTTATAATGTGCCAATAATGTTTTCCTTTTTTTTTTCCCCCTAGAAGGCTAATACTTTGAACCCCATAGGAATCTAACAATCTCCAACAGAGCACAATATTGCAGAATCTAAAAGTAGACAGATCTGTAGCTGAAGCTGCTGGGGGCATTTTAGACTGACAAAGGACTTGTACTCAAACATGCCTAGGGCCCTGGGAGTAGCACAGGATCTTTACTGATCACTAAGGTAAAAGGACTTTCATTTTGCTCCTCTCACCTGCAGCAGTGGAGTTGTTTCTAATGATAGGCTAGAAACCCAAGCCAGGGCTTTCAGAAGTCTCTTTGGGTCAGATTCACAAAGGAGTTTAGATTTCACAGTCCTGAGGTGCCTTTTATCACTTACTGTGAATTGCTCTAAGCTGTCCGTCATATAGATAATGGCCTGATTAAACCCTTCACACGTGGAGTTTGTCACATACTCAGCAGAAGGCTGTGGGTTTCTTTTAATAAACTGGAAAAGAGAAACCAGAGTTGATCTGTGTGTGCAAACCTTCCTAATTGAAAATATTCCTCACCTCCCTCTCTTCCACACCCAGATGATGGAAAATTTTCTATGACAAGGTAACTGACTCTGTAGAGAAGACGTGACTAGCGACCACAGTTCATCTGAACTTACTTCCTTAGAGCCAAATGGGGGAGATAGGGACTGAATGGGTAAGCTTCAAAGTGGGTGCAAAACTGGCTGGATTGTTCAAACAATAAAACAGTTTGAAGTCTAAATGATGTGGTGTTGTTCCTCAGGTGTCATGGGCCAATGATGTTTCATACCTTCATTAACAACCTGCTTGACAGGAGAGAACTGACCCTAAGCCAATTTATAGGTGATACCTCATAAGGCATGGGAGGGGGAGCTGCTGAAAGCCTGGAGGATAGGGCTGCTGTTCGGAGAGACCACAGCAAGCTAGAAAAGTAGGCCAATGGGAATCTCATGAAGGTAAAAAATTTCAAATGCAAAGTCCTGGACCAAGGGATAAATTCTCCATGCAGCAGTGTAAGCAGGGTACTGGCTGCATAAGGAACAGTTCTGCAGTAAAAGGCACAGTGATGCTGGTGGGCAGCAAATTAAGCATGTGTCAGCAAGGCATCCCTATAGCAGAGAAGGCTGACTATTGCTCTGTGTTAAAAGGGGACATAAACAGCAGATCAAAGGAATTAATTTTTCCTACTGTTTGGCACTTGGTTAAGTTGACCTCTGGAGTAGCATCTGGTTGTGGGCCACCCATGCAAGTGAGATATTGACATGCTGATGCAAGTCAAGGAGAGAAATGAATGTGTCAAACCCACACAAGGGGAGGGTAAGAAGAGAGTTAGTTGTTGCTTTCGACAGGACTTGGGCAGTCATTCATTTTAGCAGAAGAAGCAGCCAGACTTCAGAGAGCAGCCAGCAGCAGAGAAGGAGTAAGAGGCAGAAACCACAAGGTGCAGCAATGCGAATTTTACTTATTGAGAAAATCCACCATGGCAGTAGCCCTGGACCAGAGTGCCAAGAGGCTCTGGATTATCCTTCTGTGTGGATTTTTGGAATTTAGCTACACAATACCCCGAGCAATCTCTTCTAACTTTGAGCCTTGTTATGAGCAGGAGGCCTCTATAGGGCTCTTCCAAGATGAATTATTCAGTAAATTGACATATTTCCCTACTTTTTATCCTGTGGTTTTTTTTTTTTCAAACAATGCAAAGCTTACAAGGCAAAATACTACCATTAACAGAGACAACTGTAAGTACTAATTACATAGCCAGGACACAAGCTCCATTTCAAAATCAAAAGACAATTAAGGCATGTAACTCAGAGGAAATAGTTTGACAACATGGTTTTACCACAAGATACAAAGTCTTACATCATTAAAGGCAGGCATCTATTGTAAAGCAATTATAAGGGGGAAAGTCTCTATAGGTTGATCCACCCTATCCTAAAATAAAAGTCTAAGTTGAGAGGAATCTACTTCCATTCACTGAAAAGGGAACCTGGACAAGTAGCTCATATTTTACACTTCAAATTTAGGTAGCTCTGAAGAAGTATTACAAAGATAAATTTCACTGTAGTAGTAGTAAAGTGGTTCATGAAAAAGTGAGTAAACCTACCAACCTGTTGTTTCCAAACAAGCAGTGAGAATATATATATTGCTAAAATTAAACATGGGTGAATTGCATTCTTCTGCATTTACTCTTGATTACACCATCGATTTGATGTTGGTTGCCAAAGAAGCTTAATAATGAACTGAAGTATTTATCACCAGAACTGAGTGAAATGAGCTCACTAGCTCTGTTCCAAACCTGGTTCATAAAACACAGGTTCTACTCATTGTAATTTACATTATTTGCATTATTGGCAGTTCTCCCAACAGTACTGTATTAGGCTGAATTGCAAGTAAGCACATATTTGTTTTAGTATCACTTAGGCAATTATTCATTGCAAGGAAAGCTTTGCTTTCTCCATTTAGACATGTGGTTTAAAGACCCTTTCAAAAAAACATGAAGAATCTATTCCAAGTTGAACTGTGAAATTTACTACTAGGCAGAAGTTCAGGGCCAGAAGCTAAGGGGTTGATTCATGAATATAAGCCAAAAATGGATACCTTTATGTTGAACCTGTCAAATGTATTGATACTTGTTAACACCATATAAATCTTAGTTAATAGGTTTTCTAATTCTTGTTTCTCCTTTTTTTTCATTTTTTTTCCTTTTTTTTAATACACCATCATAGTCTGAAGCCACCACCTGCAAGGAAACAGCAAAGAAAAGGAGATCTGGGAGTTCAGAAATTACCGTAAATATTCACTCACTTTACATTGAAGATGAGTTTGGATTGACAGTTTTTCATCTGGAGTCACAAAGTGAGTTTCCAGGTCAAGCCAAGCATCTTCTAGTAAAATTTTAACAAGTCCATTCATCTTTGCTGCAGCAAAGGAGGAAAGTCCATTTGTGTCCCCACCACTGTAATCTTTAAAAACTAAATTGTTTCCTATGATTCAAGATTTGAAGAACATATTCTGAGGGATGTGGGAGGACTAAGGGATTCTGTGTATAAGTGTCACCTTCTTTCACAATATGCTTAACTGTTGTTTCCAGTAGTCTGAGGTCTCTGGAGTCACTGTTCCCAGTTGTGTCCCACAGCCAGGGCTCGATTTGGAAAGCTGCCCGAAACTGTGCACTGATAATGAACTAAATCAGTAGTTCTAACATCCCTGATTGTTTGTTTCCCTTGTATTCCCCCCTGTACTCTCCCTTCTGTGTAACCACAGTATTACTTAATAAGTAACTAATTCGCCTTGGTTTTCTTTTTATAATAGATCAGTGTTAGTGAACAAAGCTGAGGTAACAGATGAGTATACTAATTGGATATGTCAGGGCATTGTGGATTCATTAATGACTGAGAAGTGGACTGAGAAACATCAAACACTTCCTCTTGACTCATCATGCACCTTATCTGCAGAAAAATGAAAATCTGGTTAAGACCTTTTGTATTTTAGTAGAGCTTTAGTGGGTACCAAAGGAGGCATCTTGTCTGAGCAAGTAACATGAAGGCTAAGTTTATTTTGTCAAACAAAATATTAGAATAGAGCCAAACACAATCCATGATGTGTGTGTGCTTTATTCTAAGACTGAATTTTTCTCAGCCAAAAATAATGAAAATATCTCAAGAAAAGAAACTAGCAGATAAGCTATTTGCACAAGAATATATTTTTATGTTTTACAAACATTTTAAAAGTCTCTTGACCACTCACATGATGGAGGAATGGAGAGAGCAATATCGGATAAAACAATGAACTGGGAAGCAGGACTCCTGGTTTGATCTGTGATCTCCACTGATGTCTGACTCTCAGCAGAATACCTGTTCCTAAACCAGCATTCTTTCCTTTCTAATAATAAAAACTTGACTCTCCACTCTTCTTTCTACAAAATGTTTTGATTTTCAAAGAGAAAAAGCATTGCATAGGCTGGATTCTTCAAACCTTCAATGTACAAATCAGATTCTGTACAATGTTTGCTTTATTGGAAAAAAAATCTGAATCACTGAAACTGATTTCTTTTCTTGAAATATATCAATTGGACAAAATTTCCATCAAATGAGATGGAATTTTGAACATGTGAGCATGAAAGAGATTTCATCCACTATTTTTCACTGCCAGAGCTGCTCCCCTTCATCCAAATAATGGATTGCAGGTGGCTGCCTCGACACTCAGCTGGCTGAGACAAGCAGATGGGTGTTCAAAGTTCTCCTCTGAATAAGGACAGGTCCTACATCTCCCCATTGTCAGCTGTGGACATTGACCTGAGTGTCCTGGCACAGTTTGCTCTCACAGTGTTCTCAGCCTTGGGCAGGAGATAAGCTCTCAACAACCTTTATCTCATGTGCACAACAAAAGCTATGGTTGAGTGTGTTTCTGGATTGACTGTTCTCTGAAAGTTATACTGCTCATTGTGCTAAATAACTGTTGCTATCCTTATTAATGGGATATGTATTTCCACTGTGGTATGTCACAGAATCACAGAATATGCTGAGTTGGAAGGGATCCACAAGGATCATTGTGTCCAACTTTTAACCCTCTACAGGACCATCCCCAAGAGTCCCACCATGTGCCTGAGAGTATCATCCAAACACTTCTTGAACTCTGTCGGGCTTGGTCCTGAAGGTTCTAAGAAGAAACAATGCCCTTTTCTAGCCAACAGAAGTACTGAATGAATGCCTGTAAAGACAAAGATTTATTGTGAAATTTTGCTCTGGAATGGAGCTTTTGTAAAGTTACTGGAGAGTTTAGTTTAGACAGCCCTGGATAGTATCCCATTATCATTGCAATTTCTTTGTCATCAATATGACCCAAGAATATTAATTCAGTATAAAATTAATTGGAAAATGAGAAGTTTGGGGTTCTTTTCATAAAGGCTTGCCATGAGTCCAAACAGAGTTTAGTAACTAGAATTGAGTCTTCTAATGTTCTTTTTTGATCATCTCTAGTTGAAATTACTTCTCAGGTGCTCTTTTAACACAAGGTGATGTTACAAAGAACTCAGTTGCAGTGACTCAACCAGCAGAAAATTTAATTCCAGCTGTAGGATAAAACCAGATCTGTTCTTGAAATGTGACCGTACAAAAAGTTCTGATCTCTGCTAAGAGTTTTATTGTCCACTTTTAAGTTTCAGGTTTCTCTCCAGAGCACTATTAAATCTTTACCTCAGTTACAAAACCTTTCCTTTCTGGGGTAACACAACAGATTTTGCCCCAGGATTTTGCAGAGACAACCCTCACAGATTTCATTTCTCCAATGGGAAAATTCGGAGATTAACTAATTATTTTCTGCCATGAAATAATAAACATTTTTAAAAGGAAATGTTTTTCAATTGAAAATAAATTTCCCTAGGGAAAAACATTAATTTCTAACTTGAGATTTTCACTGAAAGAAAGGAAATTGTAATAATACATTTGCCTTCCAGAAATCAAGATAAAAACACCTATCCTTAAAAAAAATACACTGTTTCTTATAATTCTTTCAAAACTACACCTGTTTATTGGCTTATTTAATGAGAAAAGCAAGATTATTTCCACTGAGGTTTTGTTACTGAACTAATTAAACCGTATTGTTAAAATTAGTAAAAATTCCCTCAGATCTAAACTGTGGAATCCTGTCACCAGTGAATAATATTGCTGTTTACAGTGATTTTTTTTCTAGCCTATTTTCTTAGTCATGGTTCCAACTTTTACTGTTAGTTAATAATGACCATGTCAAGATTTATTGGAAAGATTAATATTTAGTTTGATGAGCCTTCTATGAATATTTTTCAAGTAATCATAACTGAAATGTGTAAAATATCCAACTGAGATAAAGAGAGCCTAAAAAAAGGTCACATATCATTGAACAATTTATCACCATGGAAAATACCATAAAATAGCCCATAATTATGGAAAATCAAATATAAGCTAGCCCATAAAGCTAGCTTCTTTCTTTCAACATGCAGTGAAGGGAAGAAGACAAAAAAAAAAAAACAAACCCAAAACCACATGAACTGAAAAATGCATTAGTGCTGTAATTCAGCAAGGATAAACTTTATAAGGCACAGGATTAAAACTTTTAGGAAGTCTAAACAAAGCTATTATTTTATCCATACTGAATAAAAATATGTAATAAAACCTACATAAAATAGGAAAACACTAATTTTGATACACTGGCAAGCCCATAAGTGTATCTATACAAGTTCTTTTATTAACAATTCAGGGTTCTTTTAGTAGCTATATAATACATTATGGTTTCAGATGAAAATCATGCAGCAAAGAAAAAACATCACTGTAAGCTACACAATCAACAATTTCTAACCCAACTGAGGGAATTACTTTGCCTTGCAGCCCTCTACACTTACCATTCTCAGGGTTAATGGTTATGAAGAGAATCTTTTCAGTATATGAATTCAGTCAGGCTAAATAAGGGATTTTGATATAAAAATGAAGAACACCCCCAGTGTAGGATTTTTCTGCATACTATCAGGTATTAAAGCACTGAATTCTTCTCTTCTTTGTCTTATATGATGCATATACAAACCCCAGAAAAGGAGAGAAAGGTCTCTACTCCTCCTATACTTTGGATATAACTTCATCTTAATTGTGAACTTATATCGTCCTCCCATCAAAAGGGGCTTTCTTTAAAAAAGGTGTTCCCAGCCATCTGTTCACAAGGAACATTGCCAGCTGGCAAATTTGGTTGGGTTTTGTTGCTTTAATTCATTTTCAAAAACTTCAGATTTCCAAATCTGGCAGCAGATGCAGAGTAACAAATTTATGTCTGTCAGCCCACTATTCCCCGATGAGATGCCTGTGAGCATGCTGATTATACATATGCAGCTAATTAGTTCTATGGTTAGGATAAGTAAATGGATTGATTTACTTCCGTATCCAGTTAAGAGGCAACCTCAGGAGCACACAGTGTAGCAGACACTGTCCCATGATTTCCCACTGCCTGATTCTTGCCAGCCGAGCTGCAGAGGCCAGACTTTCCATCTCCTCCAGCACAGATTGCCTCCTAGAAGCTGTGACAGGGGAAGGATACTTCAACAAGGAAAGGGATGGTACATAGCAATCTTTTTTAGACAGGAAGGGATGGCTGTTTCTAAGTGTAAAACCCATTCAGCGGCTTTGTTTCCTTTTCATGAGGTGCTAAAGGCCCCTGGCACTGTTTTAATGACTCATGTGGTTGAACATAAGCAGCAAACTTTTGAGAGAGTGAAAGCCAACTCTTCATTTATAGAGACTTAGTGCTTCTGGAATTATTTGTTGAAGAGACACTTAGTCAAACAGGGATAAGAGGAATTTTCCCAGTGTAGAACAGCAGTGCACCTAAAAAACACTTCCTGTGTTGCTTCTGTGTGGGGGTCAGAATGCAGCTTCCCTGCCTGAGATTCATCCTGCAAGCAGTCCTTACACACGAGGACTTGTACAAGTTACTCTTGGTATGACCTCCCATGGTGCTTCCAGGACAAACTTCCTCTCAGACTGAAGAAAATGCTAATTTCAGGTCAGATCAGTCTTGTGCAAAGTGGGTCTGTTCTCTGCACTGACAGGGTTCTAGAGAGATCTTCATGGGTAACTGCAGCTGCAGACCCCCAGGCTTCCTCCCCTTTTAGCTCTGTGCCACAGCACTGAAGTCCCACAGAGGAGGGACCACCATGAGAGATAAGTCTGGAAAATAATTTTACTGAACTCTAGAAGCCTGGCAGACAGACCCCCAAGTATTCCCAGTAAATTTATCATAGGCACAGAATGAATATTCTTCCTATGTGGCCAAGAGCAGAAAATTCAGCCATGTTATCTTTCACATACACTCAACCTTCCTCTCGTCATACGGTTCCAGTAGGAAAAGGAGGAGTCAAATGTATAGTTGTGTATATTGTACGATGTGTACACACAGAGAGTTGCATGTGCACTGAGGGGTCATATCCTGCTTACTTGGTTTTCCATTTCTCACAAATAACTTTCTAAACCCTTGATCAACTCCATTCAAATTCGTCAGAAGAAAACTGCCTGTTTATAAGTAAAAGTGAAAGTTCGTAGAAAAAACATCTCTCAGGTTTCTGTTTATTCAATAGGTCAGTAAGTCAAGTGGGACAAATTTGTGGGGACCAAGTCTTTGTTCTGCTCATCATGAAAGTTTTTGTTTCTCGTGACCTGTCACTGGTCACTGCTAGAGAGCAGATTGAATGGCTTTGTCAGCCAATGGCTTTGTCTAATTTGGTATCCAGTATGGGTTTGTCAAGTATTGCTTCATTTAATCTCAGTTCTCAGTTGCTCGAACTTTGAGTGGGGAAAAGCAGTGTTTGCAAAAGATCCACAAATCGTGTTTGGTCTCTAATGAAAAAACTCCTTCTGCAAATGAATGAAATCATTATCACATGATGCAGGACATAGAATTGCATCTGCCTTTTTCACCCCATGCGTTTGCAGTTTCCAATCAATGTTTCATCTGAGCAATGTGATGGGCAAGGCCTGACAGAGCAGTGTTCTGGGCCCTTCAAAGCTGAGTGCTTCTGAGCGAGGGATTTCTAAAGCAATGGCATGAGAATAAAACCACATTCAACACTCTTCACTAAATATCTACTGAGAAACTCATTGTTTCTATTTTTACTATAGAACAGTGGTTATGTATACATTTAGTGAACACATTGTCCTACACTGTCCTTCATGATCTATTTATTGGGAGTTGAGTTGTACATGTGCTAACAATCATGTCAATATTTAAATATTGGACTGAAATGTCATATGTTAGCAATATATTTTAAATAATTTAAACTACTACAAGGACTGCAGGGTGATTACTAGACTAGTTTGCAGAATGATTTAGGACAATACCTTCATCAGAGAATTTCTTAACTGAAGACCTAAAATAATCCTTAACTGTTTTATTCAACCATGTCTTCTACAGATTTGCCTGTCTCAAACTGTATTAGATGCAACAAAGAGTTAATTGAATTTTTTGTAGGCTTCACATTAAATTTGTGCTAAAGGACATTGCTGAATCAGGGATTTAATGGTCAAACAGTTAAACAAAGGAATCATGCGCATGGCTTGAGCCAGGAAGCAGGAGGCAGGAATCCAGAGTTTTTTTCACAGCTCTGCCTTTGGGAAAGTGAGATTAATCTTTACACTTGTAATAGATTTTGAGCTTTCCTTATATACCTCAAGCATCCCAGATATAATTAGAAATAGTAATCAAATGTCAGTCTCATGCTTATTGTACTTAGCAATTTTGGGATTTAGTTAATTAGTACATTTCATATGCTTTGGGGTCCTTGGACAATGAAGGTCATGTACCTACTTAGATAGAAGTTGGAAAAATGTAGGCTATTATTATTCAAATGTACTTGGAGCCTTATGAGTCAGTTATAGAGAACTGAAGAGGACTGAGGCTGTGATAATCACTCCAGATGTTAGTCTGGCCAGCTGTTCTTAGAGAAGATGGATTCAACTTTTTCACTATCAAAATTACAATAAAATTAAAAATAAAAAAAAAGGAGGGAAAACATTACACATTTAAAAGTTCCATTTAAAAGGTATGACAAGCTGTGCTGATGACAGTGTGGGGAAGACAGCCAGGTTGCTTGTGACAGGTCCTGGACATAGATTATTTGGTGCCTTGAGAGCACAGATAAAATTCTTCCCGCCATTTGGGATATGTAAGGATTATCTTTCCTGTTATCTCTCTAGCTTCTAAAGCATGAAGGCCAACATTCCCACATTTAACACAGTGTCATATTGTGGAAGAATCCCCATCTTACATTTATGTGTCTACTTATCTTGAGTTTCCCTTGCAACTTTTCAATCAAAGGTAGTGCGTATCAACCAATGTATTCAGTAATGATGGTGAGGGGAGAGATGGCAGGCAGACAGACACACTGGCTAAACCTTCTTTTCCTCAAAGAAAACAGTGAAAGAAATCTATTAACCTTTCTCTTCTTTATCTATCAGTGCTCCAAATCTCCTTGTCCTTTCAGTGACTATTTAGTTTTACAATAAAATGTCATATGCAACTTGGTTTAGTTCCAAAATTCAGATTTTATGTTAAAACCAGAAGAAAAAAATAACCAAAAAAGTTAAGGAGGGACTTTCAGGGGGAAAAAACTTTTTTAACATTTGCTTTCCCAGCTAGTGAGCAACACTGGTTGCAAAGTCAATTGTGGAACAGCTCAACAGGAAAAAAAATATAACCAATCAGCACCATTTTCCCCTTCAGGACTAATATCTATAATGGTAATCAAATGTGTGCAGAAGTTCATATGGGTGCTGTCTTAATTTTGTTGCAAAAGACAAAGATTGCAAGATGCAGAATAAATGCATGAGTCAAATATTTGTGGGCAAGCAGCAGCAAATTCAATTATTTGATTTTTTTTTTCTATTTCTTGCTACTTTGAATCTTGGCCCAGAAAAGGCTTGTGCGTATTAGTAGCCTACTTAAGCTCATCAGTTTCCAATTTTTTAGGATTGGAATGACCCATTATTATCATCCAATATGACCTGCAGAACACAAGCCAGAGAATTCCAGCTGATAAGTTCTGCAGTTCAATAAACTGCTTATTGACTTGATCTTCCAAAACGCTGAGCTTTTTGGTCTCAGTTGAGTGAAGCATTTCAAAGTGATCCATGTTAAGAGGAAGAAAAGATGATTACTCACAGCTCAAAATTATCCATAAAAGTGTCTTACTTTAATGAAGTCTAAAGTAGTTTTCTAATAAAGGAATCAATCCTTCATGGCAGTAAGAAGATGATTTAGGCCTGAGATGCTGGACCCGTAAGCAAGGCAGTTGAGAGGGTACACATACTCACTCTGCACTCTACTACACTGACAGGATCCTTCACAAGGCTGGTCAGAACATAAACTCAGAATCTGTTCTTCCTCAAATGTTGTTTTGTTGGGATCAAACCAGCTTTTAAAAATGTGTTGAACAATTGCGCTGTAGAAAGAAATATTTGTAAGACCTGGAGAAGACACCTTGGATGATTCCAAGGACTTTGAAGCTCACCAAAACACCAACTTTCTTATTGTGGAAAGGGGCGTTTTAAGAAATTCCATTTAATTAAATCTTTGAATTTAATTCTGATGCAGAAATAAAACAAAGGTGAAATCTCTGAAGTCAGTTTAGAAGCAAAACATCAGACTCCGGAAGAAGCAGATTCCTTGTTTTCTTTCTTCTCTGCCCTTTTAAATGGGTTGTACTCACTTACTGCTCTCTTGAGGCTTTGCCTTCTTCTTTCTTTGAGCACTTTTACAAAAGCAAGAAAGGAAAAAAATACTTGTTGTTCTTTAATTCTTGAGTTCAACAGACAGTCTGGGATTCCAATATGAAATGTCAAACTGCTTATGTCCACCTGCAGAACAAAGTTGAATTTTCAAATCTTTTATTTATTTATCTATTTGTCTGCGTTAAAAGTTATCCTGGCACTTGTCATATTCCTTGTTAAAGCCCTTTGGTGAAAGGACTTTGAAGCAGTATTTATAAATCTCATTCTTAAATAGCATTCCTTTGAGGTAAAAAAAAACCCAAACCTGAGACAAACAAAGGTTGCTGGTTTTCATTGTTCATTAGATTTTCATATCTGAAATAAGCAGTGGGCTTTAAAAGGAATGAAAGGAAAGCAGCAACTCAAATTGCCTGCAATATCCTAAGCAGTGTCCCAATGTATGCATTCAGTTCCCATCCTAACACACCACACTTCTGTGTTCAGGGCAAAAGAACCTGAGTAATGTCTGTGAATCCGTTGTGATTTTTGTGCATTCTTGGTCTATGCATGTAATGGACTGAATTTAACTTCTTCACATGTTGTTGCCCAAAGGCTAGCAGCCTCTCCCAGAAAGTCATTTAGGGTCCCTGTAAAATTGAGTGTCTCCAATTTGCTTATAAAATGGGCATGTCACTGCTTGAATAGCTGATCTCCCTTTGAAATTCAGGGGAAAGTCAACGCCACACTCAAGACATAAATGCTCCACAGAGCTAATGAGTTTATTGCTTCTTCCTTTGAAAAACCTCAAAATTGTGTTTAGTTTCAGTTGAAAAAAAACAACCAAACAAACAGCAAAACCCCCAACAAAATCTGCAATGGAAATTTTCTTTTTTCTTCACTATTTTGAAAGACGTATGCTCACTTGAGGTGGAATTGTGGTCCAGTTTAGATTTCTGAACATGAAATATGTTCTATGATAAAATATGAAGATACAGAAAGTTATTTCAACACTCCTTTTTAAATAATTTGAAGAAGTTTCACTTTAAAAAGGTAAAGACATTTTATTTAATCTTCATACTGTATTTAGTATGACACGAGTTGATTTTACTGGAATACTTATATGTGATTTAATCCTTTTAAAAGGATACACTAACATCGAATTTCAAAATTTAAAAGTTCAATACTCTAAAAAATGCTTAGAAAAAATAATTCATGACAAATATCCCCATTTCCGTTTTGCATTTTGAACAGAATAGCAGAAATTGTTGAAGGAAATATGGTTTTCAGATCAGACTTTATACATGGGTAGCAGAGACAAGCTGGATTCTTGTCATGTAGCATCTGTGCATTTAGCAATCACGTCTTTATTTAGCCTCATAACAAGCCAAGGGACAAGTTTACTTCCACAGTGGTCTGAGTGTACAGCTACATTAACAGAAGCAGAGTTAGCACTGCCATAGCACAGCAAGCTCTTGACTCCCTCAAAGGCAGGGAGGCTCTGCAGAGAGACCTCGGCAAATTAGAGGACTGGGCAATCACCAACCATGTGAAGTTCAACAAGGGAAAGTGCCGGATTCTGCACCTGGGATGGGGCAACCCTGGATATATGGACAGACTGGGGAATGAGATGCTGGAAAGCAGTGTCAGGAAAGAGACCTGGGGGTCCTGGCTGATGGCAAGTTGAACATAAGTCAGCAGTGCCCTGGCAGCCAGGAAGGCCAACCATGTCCTGGGAGGCATCAGGCAAAGCATCGCCAGCCAGGTGAGGGAGGGGATTGTCCCACTCTGCTCTGCACTGGGGCAGCCTCACCTGGAATATTGTGTCCAGTTTTGGTCACTGCAATATAAGAAAGATATTAAGCTCTTAGACAGCATCCAAAGGAGGGCAATGAAGATGGTGAAGGGCCTTGAGGGGAAGCTGTATGAGGAGCGCTTGGTCTGTTCAGCCTGGAGGAGAGGAGACTGAGGGGAGACCTCATTGCAATTACAACTTCCTTGGAAGCCGAATAGGAGGGGCAGGCATTGATCTCTTCTCTGTGGTGACCAGTGACATGACTAAGGGGATGGCCAAAAGTTGCATCAGGGGAGGTTTAGGTTGGATATTAGAGAAAGGTTATTCTGCCAGGAGGTTGTTGGGCACTGGAACAGGCTCCCCAGGGAAGTGGTCACAGTACCAAAACTGTCAGAGTTCAAGAAGCATTTGGACAATACTCTCAGGTTCATGGTATGACTCTTGGGGATGGTCCTGTGCAGGGCTAAGAGTTGGATTTGATGATCCTTGTAGGTCCCTTCCAACTCACATACTCTGTGATTCTGTGATTCTGTGAAGTTACGGCTCATCACTGAGTTTCAATAATTGTGTGTAGTCTGTGCATCTGCATGTGTTCATCACTCTTTGCAATCGGGATGAAAGACCTGCTTAGCAGATGGAGACCTGTCAGCTCCTTTTCACTAAGCTGCTTTCTTGTGTCATCAATCCTTCAAATCATTTCTTTTTTAAAAATATCCACCCATTTCAACGAAATCACAGGGTGAATCAGAGGGTGACCATGTTTCAAAGTATTTGTTGACTTCTGTCGCAAATGCCAATTGTTCCTGAGAGGACGACCTTTGGTCAGGAGCACAGCATCTCCTAATATCCTGCTTAACTCTCCCAAAAAGGCAGAGGAAAAACTAAAAAGTCTAACACCCGGCACTCCAGACCAGTGGGAGTTTACCATCATGACTTTTATATCATATTTATTTTCCTCGTCACTGTAATGGCAACCTTCTATAACTGCACAAGGAAGAAAGAATCCTAGAAGAAAAGACACCTAAGTTCTCCTCAGTTTTTAGGACTGATTCAGTTCTCCTGAGTCAGCACAGGCTTTGTATTTACTGGTGTGCAGCTAAGCCAAGGAAGGCAAAGGTGGGGATGGCAAGAAGCTGAAGGGAACCAGTCTGTAGTGTGTTTTCTGCATTAGCTACAGTATAAAGTGACCTTCTGCCCATGTCATCATTGCAGAGGGAAGACACATCAAAGATGCCTTTAAAGCAAAACTGGCAGCAAAACCAAGGACCACCTAACTGCTCCTTGAGTACCATTAGGTGCTAAGGCAATTGCTGAGCTTAGTCCTTTTGCAGCTATGCTGCCAACACTACCCTCAACCAGATAGGTTAAAATTTGCTGAAATTCTTCTTACTTAAACTGCAAATTTAAGAAGAATTGGTTATTTGCAGTATATTGCAACAGCTGCACTGTAGCTGGACCCAGCTCTTTCTGTCACTTCACCGTCCCTCTTCACCGAAGCTGGTCATCACTCATCTTCCTGTAACTTTTCCCTACCACCCCAGACCTTTCATTACTCTTAAGCATAAGCTGTCCACCGGCATATGGAAAGCAAAAGTCCTTCAAAGCTCTCAGTGCAGGTCTTGGCCCAGAGTTCATCTGGGATGCAGTTCTTGCCCCTTTTGTATGTCTCAGCCTCCAGGCTCTGGTAAGGATCATGCTTTTAAAGTTCGGGATGCATCTCAGGGTGATCGGTCCAAAGAGGAGGAACAACGGATACAGAGTAAGACTCTTTGTTATTCACCTTTCTGGGCAGATAAAAAAGGGTTCCTTCATTCAGCATCCCAACACAGGAGCAAAAACAACAAAAAAGGTTCAGGAAGGTACTTAGCAGCAGGGTATGCAGTTAGGCAACACTGTTACCTTCTTCTCATATGTTAAGAATGATAGCAGCAGACCCATCACATTCCCGACTAGACATTATCTAGATGAGTTAATTCTGCTGCATCTTTCTTATTACAGCAATAATAACAACAGTGCTGCTGTGATGGATTCCCAGAGTTCATTTCTTGCTGAGACAGAGAAGGCAGCTCTTGTGTCAGGCTCTGTAGAACCTGGTAGAACTCTGTATACTTTATACCTGCAGATTATATTTCTAGCTTTTCTTTGCTTTCATAAAGAATTAGTATGTATCTCTATTTATCAGCAAGTCTCACAGCATTTTACTGAAAAAGAAATTAAAAAAATCTCAGTGTCATGAATGTAGAAAGTGAATTACAAGACATGTTCCACATCACTGGACAGGGAATCAGAAGAGAAAAAGCAGCATTCCTCCTCTGACAAGTGTTTGTTCTGTGCAGCTGAATTTTTGTCCTCTGACTCCAGGAAATAAATCATGAATGCATAATACCTGTGGCTCTGTGGAGTTTTTCTACCAAAGTCTGCTTTCCTCTGAGGGTATACTCCCAGAAACTCTTCAAACCCAGCACAATGAAGGCTGCTGTCAGAAGGGGTGATTTTCCCTCGCAGCTGCTTGCCCTCTCCTTATGTTGGCCACATGTGGCACATAACCACACCAGATCAGCCCACTACCATAGCACAGGTGAGAGGCAGAAAAGATATTTCTTGGTCAGTAGCTTAGGCAGCAAGTGATGAATATCATCCAAAACCCTGTGTTAGGACATTACCACATGGTTAAGCCCTTTGGTTCAAAATCAGTAAAAACCCCCAAGCAGCACAGAGATCTGATTTAAATAAAACTTCTTTAGTGGCAGTGCCTTACAGGGATCCACTATAACCATGGATGTCAGTGAACCGGTCACAAAAATACTTTTGCATGGTCAATAAGACCTGACCGACTGACTATTCCCTTCGGGGAGAGTGAGTGCACTCACCTTCGGCTTGTGAAAAAAGAAATCTCATGCCACTAACTTGCATGAGGAATAAATCCCGGGTTCAGCAGACTCATCATCTAGTGGTGAGTCACCACCCAGCTTAAAATGAATGACATTAATTTGATTTTCAAGGAACAGTTTTTGCATGTTATGTTTCAGGAGGTTATAAACAAAACATGAACCTGATACATGCTGTACAGACAGCTCACATGGACAGATAAAGCAGATTTTATTCATGGAGAAATCCCAGAGGGAGATGGAAATTTGTTCTAATGACAGTTAATCTCAGGATTTAGAGGTAGAAAAGAACAAGGGAAAATAGGTTATGAACCTGTCTAAACTGGTGGAAGTGTCTGTGCTATGTGAGGGTGCGTATGCCTGCACACAGACACTCCTCCTCTTCTCCCCAAGAGATTCAGAAATGTATAAAGTAATTCCTATGAAGTCAGGGGACTGTTCATCTGACTTTCTATCATTCAGTTCTGCTTTCAGACATTTTGACACTTTCACCTCTTCCATCTACCTTCATTTTCTTCGCTATCTGGGAGCCATCTCTCCTTCCTGTTTTTCACAGATTACAGGCGTATTTACACATGTATCCATTTATGTTATGTGATGTTGCTAAAAAACATATTATGACACTGATCTCTATCCAGGTCTACTCCCCTTGGAAATGCAAAATCAGGGTGGGAAACTGTATCCACGGAACTGATTGTGGAAAAGGACAGGTAGCTGAGGTCTTAAAAACCCCAAACTATTTATGTCTCATTGTAAAGTAGGCATTGGCATACAGATGTATACCAAAGTTATGCACACACACAGACACCACACTTCCATTTTTGATCTTCCTTTAAAAAAAAATCTCATATTATGCCTTTGAGTTAAAAACAAACATGGAAATGAACACAAAGAGAGTCATTTAAAATTGAAATTATTTTTTACTGCCTCTCCCTCACTTCTGTTCCAAGTAGCTGTTGAACATTACCCTGTCAACTCTTCAAGTATTTAACTACAAAATATTCTTCATAAATAATGTAGACAGATTAACTAAATGGTACATAATTACTGCAAATTTAGAGTCCCCTTGCAGAATATATTTTATCCATGATTACAGTACTTACAGATTTTCCAAACAGTCTCTTGTATATTTGACAGTAAGCCATAAGAAAATTTCAGCTGTCTATAACTGCTTTTCAGAATCTATAAAAACTTAGATTAACATGTTATTAAAGACTTTGGATTAGGAAACACCTAATACATTTTTTTATTTTTTTCCCTTTCATTTAAAGTTAAAAAAAGAGTAAAGCACAAGATTGCACTTGTAAAGTGGAAGTTTTCAAAGTTGATTGCAGGTTCATAGCTGTGTAACAAGGTACTTTCGCTCTGGCAGATACTCAAACGAGACAATTAACAGGAGCAATGAAGCAATTCAAAGAGAGAGTTGCGGGGGTTTTTTAATTGGTGTTTAGAAAGCCAAAGTTCCCTCTACACAGAAAAGAGAGAAGCCAGGGAGTAATTGCCTTGCCGTTTCTGTAAAAAGGGCTTGAAATCTCAGTCAAACAAGCTCTTGATCTGAGCACAGGAAGGTCATGGTTCTCTGGAAGTGTACAGATGTTCCTCCCCTGCAGTGAGTGGTCCTTTAGTGATTTTAAAGATTTTATGCTGGTCATTACAAGGTACTGAATGAATGCCAAAATAAAAGCTAAAATACAGACTCGCTACAGTTCCTGTTGTGTAATAAGGGAAAATTTCCGCTAACTGCAACAGCAGCTGGGCCTGCCTGTATTGATAATGAGATAGTCATCTTATATCCAAGCACTTCACTGTGTTGATGCTCACATTTCAAATGTGACTTTGGGTAAGGACCGTATATCCACTTCTGACAGTAGATGTTGTGTAACTGGTCCCAGAGCAGCATATGATTTTCAGACTAAGAACATGGGATTAGGTTTCCAGAGTCCTGGGCAGGCAATAAAACCAGCATTGTTTGACCAGAGTCCAATGTCATATGCTGTCCTCAAAAGTTTACAGGTGTAAAAGTTTCAGCAATGTAAGCACAATTCAATTTTGTTCAATTTCCAGGCCGACTCACTTCAGCTTTCACTCTGTCCTCTCTATTCTCCCCATGCACTTTGGGAAAGCAAAGGCAGCTGTAGGTAGCAGCAGGTGGATTGCCTTTAAAATCCACAGAGCCATGAATGCCCATTGCTACTGAATGCCTTCAGATTGGTTAGATCGGTACCCTGCAGAGGTGTCTTGTGTCCATAACATTTCTGTTGCTTACTAGCAACTGAGTACTCTGCTTATGCCTCAAGTCTAACAACCTTCTTCAGAAAAAAATCCTGGCTTGAACAAGGTGTAGGCCTGCAGTGAGCGACTTACAGAGCATTTCCATTTCCTTTTGAAATCAATGGGAATTTCGGGTTCAAACCTCCCTTCTCAACTGTGCATTGACCAGCAGTGTTTTGCTTCACTGCCTTGGATGTATAAACGCTCATGAACTCAAGAGGTATTCACTCGGTGCTGGAGATTGTGGGAGTGAAGGAGGTTAATGACTCACAATATTAGTCATATTGTCATTGAGTCAATGGAGTCAGGATCAATCCTTATGAGGTTAAAAGCACATCTCTTATTTGCTGTTAGCCTTGAGATTCCTACAGCTATAAAAACAGTAAGAGAAAGACCAGGTTCGGAGTATATTAGATGGACATGAGGAAAGAAACCGGACCATTTCTGCCAAATAAATAACTTCTAGGCAAAACAGCTGTTAAGAAACATCAGATTCTCAATGAGGTTCTTTTGCATTGTGGTGGGAAAAATGCTCATTCCATTCCTTAGGCAGCCTCTCGGACATATTGCAGAATAAGGATTTCAGAGCTGCAAATGGAATTTCATCTTCGGTCGTTGCAACAGAAAACAATGAATTTAGGTCTGTCTTATCCACAGGTACTTGCCCTTGTCAGCAAATGTGGAGACTTGGGACAGATACCTTGAAACTCTGGGCAAATTACCTCTGGACAAGTCTTATTTTGCACAAAGAAGGAAATTCCTATTATAAGGAAATTTGAAAGTCCATTCCTTGTTCCCCACTCAGTAGAGGTAACATTGTTGTATTTTTAAGATGGTGTTTAGATTATCTTCCTTCTAATTCTCACATGTAATCTTGGAAAGTCATCTGTTCTCTCAGTGCTTTAACTTTTTATCTGCAAGATAAAGGTACTATGACTATCTTCATGTAACTTTGTCTAGATCAAAACTAGATCAGAATGAAGAACAGATCTTTTATTCAGTGGTTGACTTTGAAAATCAAGAAAAAAATTTCTGATAGATTAAATAAAAATGGAGATATCTTCTTTGCCATTTTATTTTTCATAAAAGCCATCTGCAGATATTGTGTTCAATCCCAAGTAAAGTGAATAATTTTATCTTGGCTTTGACAAATTCTTTTGTCCTTTTTTTATTTTTCAAACAGATTTTAATACATTTCCCATTGTCAAGTTTTCATTTTAAAAAAACCCCACTCATTACTTTTTATTTAAAAATTCTCAAATTGTGATTGCTTTAGCATCCAGGCTACTATTTCTCATTTTGACAGTAAAGAAGTGTTACAGTTTTAATTTTTAAAATTAAATTATTCATAAACGTTTTTCTTTTTACAGTGCAGGTGAGAAGTGCTGATACCATTTGTGAAATTTGAAACAATTTCAGAAATAACTGTGGTCCTTCCAGTTTTCAACTTCTATTTTTTGTCTTTTTTTTTTTTCTTTAGTGCAGCTCAGTGTATAGTCTCTGGTGTAATGAATACCCAACCTCAATGGGATCACATTTAGCTTAGCTAATTGCTTCTGTTCCTAGGGAAGGAAAGAATAACATCAGTGACATAGTGGGCAGACTTGCTGCAAACACTGACAGTCCCACATGCAACAGTGAATTTCTGTCAATTGATCCTTACATTCATTAGCTGAAAAAATGTCGGGGTTAGGATGGAGGACACAGTTTATCGCTTATCCCAGCCTTGGTTTTCTTTTATCTTGCTTTACACTCTACAAAGTCCCAGTCTTGACCTGAAATAAGTCCTGTGTCAGTGTCTTTCATTCTTATCTCAATTGTGGCAGCAGGCAGGACACCTTTTATGATCAGGTTTCACCTCATTTGTTTCAGCTGTGGCTCTGCTTCTGCCAGAGGAAAAAGAACCGTGAGAACAACAATTTCTTTTCTTGACAATCAGACTACTGCATAACTCTACTCTGACTTATGTCTTATCTCTCGCCCCTTCCTCCTCACTCAAACCTCGTATCTTTTCCGGTCTTGCCAGTGATTTCTGATCTGATCATATACTTCTGTTGCCTTTCCATTTCTGTCTCCCACACTCCTACCATCCATACAAGAGATTTTGGAGCCTTAATCCCCATACTTCACAGCAGTATTAAACCATGGCTACCAACAGTGATAATGGGAGATTTAAATAGATTGTTCTTTCCTACCATCACTGAAGACCTACTTATGAATGTGAGCAAATAAATGATGATGTCAATTTTTCCTTGTAACACATTGTTTTGTTATATCATGTGGGGGAAGAATGAAGCAAATAAAAACCTTCATCTATCATTCTGGCTTATCTGCATTCATTTATTGTATAGGTTTTCAAATTTTAAATTGGCACACCTTCATAAATGGCACCCACTAATGGTAGGTCTCTAATTTTAGCAAGGACCACATAGAGTTGAGTCCAGACTCCAGCAGTTTGCAAAGGAGTGCTTCTCTGTATTCCAGAACTGGGCTTCTCTTGAAACAGAGTGAAAACCCTGTTGCCCTCATCAAATTTGTGTGTGTAGATAATGGTGGGCATTTCTTTATACAGACTAGCCTCTTGCTTGCAATTTTGGGGCCGTATGGAACATACTTAACAATTGCAGCTTCCACTGTAGGATCAAATAATATGAATAAGAGGTGAAGATAAAACTTTTTCCATGGACACTTTATTTTATCTGGAATGACTCTCAAGAGTTGAAGTTCTTGTGTTTGGATGTTTAAGCTGAATACTGGACAATGTTGGTCAAAGTCAACTTGAATAGATATATAAATGTCTTGTATGATACTCCATATCACACAATTGTGCTGCATTGTGCTGCTAGCTAGGGAGCTAGCACTTTCATGACATGCTGAGCAAATGAGAACTAATTTCTTAAGTTTAGCAGTTTGAAGGTCACACAATGCCATTTTACAGAGCTTTACAACTAAACAGTTTTTCTTGTTCTGCAAAGTCACTTAATCACTTCATGGATGCTTAAAAATAAGGATATCACTTATCTATAAACCCACCTGTGCTACATTCTATTTCTGAGTATCTCTGAATAAGTATTTTTCATCACTACATACATTTGCAATACCAAGACATTATTGCCCTTTGTGTGAGCTTGGGAAACTAGGCACAGAAATTAATTTCCTCAAGATCATAAAAGTATTCTTGGAGAAAAAAGAATCAAGATTTCCCTTATTTGGAAGAAAACACAACTGTTCTCTATTTCTAATATTTTCATGTACATCTGCCATAAAAATGGCACAAATTGGTTTTTTTTTTCTGGAAAGAGAAGCCATGGAACAAATAGATATAGTTTGAGTTTACCTTTATGGAATTGAATTGTCTCCTTTGTGTCAGAGAGAAGGCAGCTGGGTTTGAAAGTTGTACTGCTGATGCCACTCTATAGGAAATCATCATACACAAGTATCATAATGAATGGATGGATGGAGTTAAATCTTCTGGCAAGAGGCACGATGGGTACTTACTTCTGCCTCCACAAAAGAAACAACTTGAAATGTGAGCTATAAATAGGCTGTATGATCTGCACCTCCTGCTGCTTAATTGAAACTTCACAGTGGCAAAGTAGAGTTGGTACACCTCCCACTCCCAACAAATCAGGTGCAACTACAAACCTTTCTGAAAGAAAGTAGTTTTCCTCACGTTTACAGTACTTGTCAAAACTTGTCAGAAACTGAAATTTCTGCTTTGCCAGATCTGCTGATAATTTCGTGTTTTCTTCACATGCTAAGTAAAAAATTTCTGTCTTTTTTTTTCTTTTTTTAGAGAAATAAGAAAATCTGGTGTCTTGATGCCATTAGATTTGAAACATTAAAACTTCCTTTGACACTGAGCAACACCTGCCTGCACTGCTGCAGTGCCTGTGAGGACTGACATCCAGATGCCCCATGTCTTACAGGACATGGGCTGAACTAGCATAAGTTTCCCAGCATCTCTGTGGCATTGGATGCTGAGAAGGGAACCACGTGCTCTCTGACAAAAAAGGTTCAACAGTGGTGGCCAACACAAAAGAAACTGTGAGTAGAAGGCATGCACTTCCCATAGGGCAATGCACTGATCTAAGGAGTTGCCAGTTTAGGCAAACCTGAACTGAAATTATAAGAGATAAAAAAAATATTTTGGGTTTTGCCCAGGCAAAAATGTCAACTCAGAAGCCTTGTATCCTCCACAGAATAATTTCCTTATTTGGAAGATGTCAACTTTAAGTCCCTTCCCCACTGAGCACTTCCACTACAGCTACACACACATCCTTTGAGACACCTTGATTTTTCCTCCTGATCCACAGTCCCAATAGCTCGTGTCTCCCCAGGGTTCAGTGGGACCCTTCAGTACAAGTGAGAATCACAGATGCACCTTATTTTATTTCATACAACATTCCTGTTCTGTGCAGGGCTTATAGTTGGACTCGATGATCCTTGTGGATCCCTTCCAACTTGACATATTCTGTGATTCTTTCCTAAGGCTTGTCCAGCTAATTCCCTTTGCTACCTTGGTGGAAAAAATCTTATCCTTTTTAAAAATATTGACAGTAATGCAGGCTGCAAAATTTTCTGCAAAATCTTTGAGCATCATAGGATGCCAGTCAAAAAGATTGTGCAACAACTCAGTGGTCATTCACTCACTAGTCTACAGCACTGTCAGCAAGTGACTCCTAATTCCCCATCTGATAAAGGGAAGAGGCTGTCTG